>NW_011366121.1:90457-104662 GCF_000735185.1 Notothenia coriiceps | reverse complement strand
CCGTTATAAAGACAGAGGAGCGACATTTCACCGACAACCGTAAACAGGCTTGTCTGTTTGAGCAACTGGCTCAGTGTAGAGAAGTAGACAGGGTTGGGAGAGAGTGTAAGAGAGAGAGAGGTTCAAGGTTGTTGGGTTGAGAATATTCAGGAGAATATTTGTCATTGTTCCATGATAATAAACAAACATTTGCATAAAGCATATTTGTCTACTCGTATGTTGATAAGAGTATTTCAAACTTGAAAAATATTCCTCAAAGGTACATTTAGAACAGATATAAAATGTGCGATTAATTTGCAATTAACTACGGACATCATGTGATTAAATCGCAATTAAATATTTTAATCGACTGACAGCCCGAGAGAGAGAGCGAGAGAGCTCTATTTTCCAGCCTGAGTCTATTTAATTTATTATTTTGGTTTTGTGTGATTTAATTCATTTTTTATAATTTAATTTATTTGTTTATTTCAATTATTATATATATTTAATATATTTGAATATTATTTCACATTTCATTTGCAATGTTGAATGTTCAATAAGAAAGTTCTGTTTGAAAGGATGTACTTGAATTATTATTATTATATATGATCATTATGTCGGTGGTCTAAAACGGTGTCGACAATATTATCGTTTATTGCAATAATTTCCGGGAAAATTTATCGTCCAACAAAATGAATTATCGTGACAGGCCTAGCTGCAAGCATGAGCAAGTAAGTATATACTTAAACTCGATGAATGCTCAACTAAAAAGAGAAAAATATGTGCTGCTTAGAATCAGATACATTTTTCTTCTGATCACTTGGAGGGCAATTTTTGCAGTCCATCCTCTGACACAGCTGTTAGAGCCTGAACGGAATACTATACAACACAGGCTCAAAAACTAACCTACGGTATTATAGAAAGAAATGGATTAAAATACAATTATTATGAAACCCCAATAAGTGGTAAACAGCCAATGAAGGTCTGAGAGAAATGTCCCAGAAGCCCCAGAAGAACTTCTACATGACAGACTTCAGCAAACCTTCCTCCTAATAAAAGGTTACCTGCCAAACTTAAAGAGATTCCCCAGAGCTAAAATCTGTGATCTACCAGTCACCTTGTATCCCAAACAACTGTCCAAGGCAGTGATCCGTGGCTAATCCTCACTGCCCCTGCCTGCTGGGTTGATCCAGCCTGTTTGTGTCAACAGTCTTTAGGGATGCTGCTGATGATGCTTTCTCTCTGAAGAACACAGATAGCGCTTCACAGAACACAGCTAAAGGACCAGCTTATGGCTTCAAACGTACTACATGAATCATGCTTAGTTACAGAGGTACCTGTCAGCACAGTGGATCCTGGTAAGCATTCCTGTGAAGGTCACGTAAGTCAAACAACCTGTGTGTGAACTGAGGCACACACACATTCACTCACCCATGTGCTCAAGATTACACACATTCTTAAACAGCAAGCGAACATTAAATCAATACAGAATGTTTTTGTAAAGATGAGTACACACTAAAGGGGTGTTGGGGTTGAGAGAAATGTGACGCAATGCATAGAGACTTGGCTTCTTATTGATGATATTTTGGGGGTTTGAATATATTATGTTTTTTTATAATAATACATACATTCTCCATGCTAAAAATGGCTATAGTAAGCTATTTGGGTTAATTGTGAAGTTTGTTACTGACATTATTCCAACAAAAAAAAACTTCAATCCTATTTTAGTCATCCAAAAACTGGGCCCGTGTCTCGAAAAAGACACAGTGACTAAAACTGGATAACCCACCCACACAGCTTCATTCAGTCCCTGGTGGCATAACGGAAAGCTGGCTGGCAACAATACACACATCCTTCAGTCAAGATATCACTGGTATGTCTGAGGAGAGGTGAAAGCGGAGCGTGATGAAGTCAAGATAGTTGAGAGAGCCGATGACACACTGTAGATCAATGACAGCACACATGTCTACACCCCGAAACCTCTTTCTGAACTCTGAACTGTGGAAAAAAAACCTCTTCTTAAGTCGGGCAGTGCTGCTGGACACATGCACTCACACCAGCAGGTAGAATGACCCAGACTCAGTGCTCTAAGGACATTGCATAATCAATGTCCATGACTCATGTTTACTTATAGCCCTACTTAACCTGTATGTGCAATTGAAGTACTGTAAAAATATGCAATTTAACACATACTTTATTTATTCTTAACCATATTTGTCACTGTTTTTAAACACTGAAGAAGCACAAGAACATGCATTTATTAACACTTCCACACAGGCAGTTCTTCCCTACTTTATTGACTGTCTGTTCATTAAAACAATGCTTGTAACAAGAAACACAAACTCCTACAACTATCTCCTAGCCATAAGCATATTGGCCTGTATTAGCATACTATCTACATTGAAGGTTCTCAACAACAAGCATGCAGGGTTCTGCATGTAAAAATAAATGTGTTTTGTAAGAAACTGTTTGAGTTGTGTGTGTGTGTGACCAGATGTGACTTTTGTGCATCATCTTTGGTTACGGTTTACAATATCAGTTTTCACTTGTTGCTAGACATTGCCAGGGGGTTAAATTACGCAACAGTTTGCGCTGGCTGAAGAAAGACATAAGTACAGGTGAGTCTTACTGCTCTGCTCTCACAGAGACACCACACTGAGTCACAGAAGCTGACACAGACAGGTATGTCCCAATGATTAGGTCAGCATGGGAACATTCAATGTCCCTCTGCCACACCTTACCATAAACAGTGAGGTCATTTGTTTGAAACAATTCCATTAAATAGTTTCAATTTGTATAGTGTTTACAATACATGAATTCCTGTTTCTTTACAAAACACAACAGTACAATGCTGGGTCTTTCTTCATTTAGTGTTTCCAATGTTAAAAAAAAGTACACTTGAGTTAGTTGTTGACGTGTTGCAATTTGACAGAATTGACTTACAGTTTATTGCACAGTTTCTGTTTTCATAGTTGGAGAGTAAGCTTCTACTTCCTCATATGTTGTCATTTACTTTGACCTGAATCATGATTCCTACAGGGTAACATGTTAAGCTCTATTGACAGCTGGTGCACAGCTCTTGGTTTGAAGGTAATTACAGGTATAGTGGCAGTTCGTTGCTTTGTAGCTTAACTTTGAAACATGAGAGGAAGAATATGTAACCCTCTATGGAGTAAGAGGCACAACTTTTGAACCCATTTACAGACCATTAAAAGTGCAACAAGTTGAACCTGATACTCACAAATTTCTTTTTCCCATCTCCATCCTCGTAGCTCTTCTTTGCTTTCTTGTCCTTCTTGGGACCAGCCGCTGAAGCAGAGTTCCCCGTGTTTGGATCCATACTGATAATTGAATCAGTTTCCTTGAGTTGGGAGACAGAATAAACCCTTGTGGCGGTAATCTCCCCGAACTCAATCGTAAAAAAAATAGCAAACGTATCCTCAGAAGTTGTTTCAAAACTTTTTTTAAAAGCCAACTGTTGATTCCCTTGGGCCTAAGCTAGTGCCTGGCTAACTTAGCCACAATTAGCACAATGCTGCTAATGATTTGGTAGAGAGCCAACTACACCAAACGAGCCCCTCGCTAAGCCGCCTCTCTGTATCACTGAAGGAGGGAAATTCAAAGCACAGCCCAAGCCCTCGGAAGGAAAAGTACGAAAACTTCCTGTTGCGTTAATAAAATACAAAAAACGACTTATAGTATCCACGTGTGACACGAACCGATACGTTAAACAAAGTGAACTTTGAGTCTCGAAAGTATGCGGTAATAAGTGAGCTAACTGTTAGCTTCAGCTACGCTAGCTCTTCTGACAACAGTAGGTAAAGCCCCGTGGAAAGAAAAAAGACTCCGCTCTTCCCACTTCCACCAGTTGTTTCAGCGACTACAACACGGGTGACGAGATGGTATTACGGATGAATTGGCCCGACTTGTTTTCTAAATTAGTTTCCATGACTGCTACAAGTTTATTTAACTTTTAACCCCTAAATGACAGGGGGAAGCGAGCGACTACGGCTTTAGCGGCAGAGGAGTCTTCCTGTTCTTCTGACAGTGGGTCAGAGCTGCTGGGAGGAGCCTGTGCGCTGCAGCTACACCTGAGAGGATTTAGCTGACAGTTCTGCCTGCCCTGCACATAGCTGTGGCTCCAGCCGTACTGACATCATTACAAATCCATGAAAGAGTTACCGGGGCGGGATCCCTGGTATAATGAAGACAAGTCTCAATACTTGCTGTCCTGCTACAACAGAGGATGTTAAAGCCCCCCACAGACCGCAGGAAAGCAGTTGCTCTGCACATCTTACGTTGCAAGCTGAAAAATCATCTATTAAGAACTGCATGTAGGCCCAAAAAAACTCTGGTTCGTGACCTCATCACACAAAATGTGTAATTATCTGAATATATTATAGTTATTATGATTATTATTACTTGTATTGTAATTATAGAGTCATTAAATCTATATTAAGGCCTACTAACATTTACCATTTTGTGTGTGTGTTAATTATTTTGGGTAGAGGTTCACATACCGATTGGACCAAGAACATAATGGTGTGGACTGGTAGCTGGAGAGGTGCCAGTTCACCTCCTGGGCCCTGCCGAGGTGCTCTTGAGCAAGGCACCAATTCCCCAACTGCTCTGGGCGCCAGCTAACTGGCCGTCTCTTCACTCTGCCATGCACCTCTCCTATCCTGCATGTGGTTCTGTTTGTGCATGTATAAGACATTTTTTATAAAACAGTCTTCTTTTTCTTCTATTTACATCCTTTGTGAATGCATGTGGGTGTATGTTGTTACCCACATGAATATGATCCGTTTAGTTTCCCTCCTGACTTCCCCTTTCCTTTACTCTCCGGCCTGCCTCAGTCCGTGTCCATCTTTTAATGAATGTTTTGAGTGTTTATGGCTTCTGGTGCAAGTTTCATGCTCTATCACAGGGCTACTGGACCAGAAACCCTCCCAACCCTCAGACAAGTGCCCACTTACCAGGGGCGCCCTCTCCTTTCCCTCACTGACCCTGAACACAACCTCCCCAAAAGGATGCACATATGCAGAAGGAAAGAAGGAAACAGCTGAGGCGCATCTTTTCTGCTGTTTGTTTACCTTCCTGAAGATCACACTTTTGATACCCAAGTGGTCTTTATCAAAAGTGTGCTCTGTTGATATCACATAAAAATGTTTTGTTTTATCCTATACTGCAAAAATAATTTCCCGGATTGATTTTGTGGATTATGGTATGCTCAATGTTTCACTTTATTTAATTAATTTAACTTGCATATTAAATGATGGCTCTTTAAGTGAGAGTTTCAGTTGATTGCAGCTCCTGCTCATTTTGAGTCTTTGTCATCTTTACTGTGATAGAAAGTAAATGGCCCTCCTTTAATTCCTCCCTGTGATGAGGAGCAGCATTTGGTTTTCTGGAGAGATAATCAAGTGACTAATTGCAGAGTGTCTGATGTTTTGCCAATGGGGGCGTTTGATGCGCTGGCAGGGAGAAATCCCATTTTGTCCAATGATTTTTTCACTGGGGTTAAAGAGAGAGGTGGTTTG
The DNA here is from genome assembly GCF_000735185.1 of Notothenia coriiceps. NCBI lineage: Eukaryota > Metazoa > Chordata > Actinopteri > Perciformes > Nototheniidae > Notothenia > Notothenia coriiceps. Next base: position 99,143 of record NW_011366121.1, on the reverse strand, counting down.
AAGAAAATCAACATAATTACAGATAATGAGAGGAAAGATATTTGGGTATCACATTTTTGCTTGTGTGTGTCTGTGTTTGTATTTGTGTAGATGATGTAACAATGTTCTTTGTCACGATTTCCATGTCATGTTATTTCAAATATAAAATCAACGAAGAACAACAAAAAGCCCATACGCTTAATTCCAAAGTCAAAAGAGCAGTGTAGTATACAACCCACCACAAGCAGGCAGTACAAGCCAGTACAGTTATCAAGCCACCAACTTATATATATATAGATACTGACTGACGTTTCTGGAGATAGTTTTAGTGCAGAACTAAATCAGTTCAAATGAGAACCAGTTTCCAATTTGACAATATACTTCCTTCCCTGTTGTTTTATTAAAAACAGTAGAATCAAAGCTTTTGAAATGAGAATGTATTGCCTAAAGACCTATAGCTAAAGACCACTCTATTGTGATCTCCTTTACAGCCAGGGCTGCCCCTCCATATACGCAGAACATGTGCAGTGCCTCATGACAAAATGTTGCGTTTAGGGCCCCAATTTGGACAGCACTGTCTACAGCCCTTGCTATTATTTCTGTACTAACCTTTCCACATTAGACAAATCCTCTATCTGTACATTTCTATGACTTTTACTATTGAGTTTTGATGTCAAATTGACCAGAAAACCTCCATTCGGGCTTCTTACAGTATGTTGCATATTGTTATTACACAAACAAGTAATCATATCTCACGTATGTGGAAGGGGATTTGGTGCATATGGCTAAGCTATATCTTCCTTTGTCAAGTGTTGTATTGATCACTGACCACTTTGTTGGGTACACCTTGTGTAATGCAATACAAAAGCTGTGCCATAAATTCTACTTTCAGAAGCATATTTTGTTTACTTGAAAATGTTAAAAACCTCTCTGACAGTGTCAAGCAAAACTGATTTGTTTATTTTTAAAACAGAGATGTTCCATTGGATCCATGTACAAGACGTACCCAATGAAGTGGAATATGTATAAAATATAGTTAATCATGACGAGTCACATTACCTTCCTTATTTAACTAATAAGACCAGGGGTGCTGCTTCATTTCCTTGTCTTTATTGTGTAGTTGTTTTTTCTTATCTTTTAAATGTGCAGTTTTAACATGCATGGCTCGTGAACTTTTTTATTTTATATTGTGATCATACGTTTCCAAAAAATAACCTGGTTTGGGGCGCCACCCAGTGGTGGCAGCCGCCGCAGTGTCACCAGAGTTTAAACAGCTTGTCCAGCGAAGTTAATGTAGCCTACTAGGAATCAACTGTGATGATTTTTGATCCCTAGGATGATTTAGGATGATTTGTCAGCATTCGCAGATGTAATTTGCACTGAGTGGCGGTTATAGTTATGGAAAAGAACATTAGAATAAAGAAGACAATGACAGCAAATGATTGAATTGAGAAGGCACACATTGTCCTGAACATGCTGAGTGAAGCAACCCAATTCTTTGCGGAATGCCTTTCAAAAACAGCGTGTAGTTGGTCTGTCATTATACACTCAAAACTGCAGGCAGTGTTGGCCTTCTCTCCTCTGCTTGCAACGCGTTATTTTCTGTGTTTCTAAGATTAAGTAAATATTGTGAATACGCACCACAGACAACAATAATCACTGAGGTGTGTTTCTCTTACTTACAGACATCGGCTATACACACAAATGCGACCACACACACAGGCACCGGATTAGATAGATAGGCTCATCTATCTATGTGAGACATGTTTTCCAGCAACAAGATTGAAGAGGATTTGCGCATCACCGTTGGCACTGAAACCGACAACAGTTTGGTTTATCGCCAAATATCGTCATCAATTTCAGCCTCAGTTATTAGTTCTCCGGGTTATTGGTGGTATAAATTGCTGGCTAGAGGTTAATTAAAGTGAAAGTGCACAGTAAGGTTAGCAGCCCTATGGCACTCGTGGAAAGGCCTTTCGGAATGAATTAAAGGACAATGTCTTTCACATAATCATCAGCATCATCTTCAGCATCGCCATTTATAAGCAGGTGGAGAGACGGAGAGACTGCCACTTGAAAGTGCATTTGAATATATTTATGGAACGATATGGGGCTATACTTTGTCCTTTAATCAGCATTTTACAATGGAAGGAGGGACATTTTGTGTTGATTTCTGAATTTTACAAGACAAGACAGTTAAGTTACAGTCATACAAAATATTATACAATCTGCTGTAGACCCTTTCTGTTACCATATTTCCATGGAAAAAATAGACACATTTTGTCGGGCCTGTTTGAAATACTGTGATTTACCTGCAGATTGCAGACACCAGGTCGAATTTGTAGGCTGCCATATGAATAAATATAAGCTTGAGAGTGTACTATAAAGGAATACGTAATGTGTTTCCAAAGTGCAGTGGTGGCATCACGAGGGGGGTTGCAGAGGATGATGGATTGTTTCACATTTTATTAAGTCATTACCAGAACATATATGAGTCACTAATTGATTTAGGAGTCATAGTGGTATCCTTCCACCTGAAGTAAGCCCAAGCCCCATTAATCTTCTGAAATGGCACCCATTGCCTGAAGCTTTCAGGCAATGGGTGCTTCAGGCTGAAGGGCATTTTCTGGTTGGTGCTTTGCCTTAAAGTGAAAAATGTGGGCAAACTTTAATTATGGCCCTGATTTAGGCTTTCCAATGTATTCAACACAACTACTAAAGGCAACCATTTTGTTAGTCCATGTTAGTCCTTAAACCCCAACAACAGCCTCAGAGTCCCAGGGATTTGTCCCGGGGGTCTAGCTTACTTGTAGGAGGTCCGGGCCTCTCTCAGTGACCTGTCATATGGCATGGAAGCGAAGAAAGAGTTCCGCAGCTGGCAGTTGATGAAGAACACAATGAGCAACACCAACAGGAAGAGCAGCAGGCACATGACTATGTATGTAATCAGGTCCGGTTTGTGGAGCTCGCCCTCCCGGAGTCCTCCTCGCCCAGTGGTGGGTCTCAGGAGAGCGGCCACGCCCACAGACCCCCCATGGGAGGCGTTCAGGGAGGAAGGGGCGTGCGTAGAGGACTGGGCCATGAGGACCAAGTCGAAGTCCGGGGTGTGGGTCGAGTTGAGGAGGATCTGCCTTAGCATTGCGCCCCGTGTGCTCACCGGCTGGAGGGTTAAAAAGACACGGAGAAGGTTATGAAGCTCACTGACCCCGTGTGGGTTCAGCCTGGGTGTCCTGTCTCTGATGATGCACCGACAAAGAAGAATCCGTAGCAATTCCTGTGAGACAAATTTGGGAACAGCCTTTTAAGAATATAAAAACGAATTCCATTGCAAGCAAAATGTCTTACAAGGTCACTGATAAACATCAAGTGACACATAGTAGCCTACTACATGTACAAATCAGGTTATAGCGATACCTTAAGTTATAATGAAAGCAACATTGAGTAGACAGGAGTCAGGGTTACGTGCAATCTGTTGCCTACATTTCTCGAAATACCATAGAAGCTAGTTGGAGAATTACTTACTTACTGGTTTGTGCTGCGAAGAGTTCCGCGGGTGAGCTGGAAAAGACACAATCCCGGCTCCGCATTCCTCAGTGTGCCCAGCTCTGTCCGCTCCTGCTCCAGAGCATGCGCCGTGGAAAAACGGCAGGTTGATCTCTTCAAATGTCCATATGTCGATGAGGTGGTATATTAATGCAGCGTTCCCCAACATTAATTAATCCAATCCACGTGTCAGCACAGACCAGCGTCCCAGTGAAAGAGCACTCTACCAATTTCACTTGTTGCTGTTTAAATCCAAAACCTCCTGCCATGCATATGGTCAAGCACAGACTGCAATATACTACACTAGTGATATCGAAATGAATCTAGGCTCTGTCAGAGAGGGTGAAGTTCAACGTTGCTCTCTGGTGCGCATACATGTCCTCTTGCGCGTCTTGGTGCGCATCGACAAGTTCTCCTTTGACTGTGCTGAGCGCAGAGGAAGGACAAGCCGGATCCTCCGTTTCCCAACCCGTCCCCTTCTCTTTTATCCAGTAAAAGGGTCGATACGTGTCGGATAGAGGCTGCTGTGGGTCTGCCCTTACGGGAATATCGATTCAGTATGATTAAAATGAGACGAGAGAAGGGATTAACGATGGACCAAACACAGCAGCAAGCTGGGTCGTGAATAGCTTCCCATCTTCGCCCTGGGTCTTCTAATGTCTGACAAAGCGAAGGAAACAAGGCGAGAGTGAGAGGGGGAAAGGGAGGGAGAAGGAGGAAGGGAGGGAGCTAGATTCACGTCAAGACAGGGATGTGTGTTACTTTTAAGAGTCACAAAACAAATTATAATCAATCTCTATCTATCTATCTATCTATCTATCCATTCCTCATATTATTACATCAAAGAGATGAGAGAAATTTGAGTCCGTCCATTTATTCTGGGTCATTGTGGGGAATGTCTCACACTGGGGCGATGGGAGAACAGGAAAGGGTGTGATATTGGTGAGTGTGTGTAAGAACTCATAGAGGGTGATTACATTTGAGAAAAGGTCGACCAGGTACTCTTTGTCTGAGTCTTGGAGCTTGACTCATTTGCAGTCCTTTTTATTGAAGAAAGACTTAGCAAGCCTACAAAACAGCTCTGCATCTTTGTCTCTCATGGCCTCGTCTGACTGTTTAGAACGTACATGTTGCTCTCTGTGAAACAGATTTGACATTGGTGCTTGGTGACATTGTAAAAAGGTGCTAGACTGGAGATTGGGAGCCAGGCTGCTCTTACGTGATGCCTCAGACATGAGTATGCATACAAAGGGCCAGACTCTAAAAGCTCTGCTGAACTGTTTCATATTCATCTGCACCTGTTTTGTCACAATGGAACGGCTGGCGGGCATAGAGAGCAAGGAAGGAGATGTTCACACACACACACACACACACACACACACACACACACACACACACACACACACACACACACACACACACACACACACACACACACANAGGGTACTTGGTTTAGTTAGGGTTAGGGTTGTTGGTTTGGTGTTAGGGTTGTTGGTTTGGTATGAAGGTACTTGGTTTAGTTAGGGTGAGGGTTGTTGGTTTAGTTAGGGTTGTTGGTTTGGTGTTAGGGTACTTGGTTTAGTTAGGGTTGGGGTTGTTGGTTTGGTATGAGGGTACTTGGTTTAGTTAGGGTTAGGGTTGTTGGTTTGGTTAGGGTTGTTGGTTTGGTGTTAGGGTACTTGGTTTAGTTAGGGTTGGGGTTGTTGGTTTAGTTAGGGTTGCTGGTTAGGGTTGTTGGTTTGGTGTTAGGGTACTTGGTTTAGTTAGGGTTGCTGGTTAGGGTTGCTGGTTAGGGTTGTTGGTTTGGTGTTAGGGTACTTGGTTTAGTTAGGGTTGCTGGTTAGGGTTGCTGGTTAGGGTTGTTGGTTTTGGTGTTGGTGCCGGACTGACCTGTGCACGGCCGAGCCTCCAGCTCCTGCTCCGGGCACTGCAGCAGGTTCTCTGGATCCTGAGCCACCACGGCTCGGGACCGGACCTGCACCGAGCCGAAACCCAGGTCATCCCCCCCCACACAGCTCAGCTGACACGGGCTCCACCTGTTCCAGTCCGTCAGGTAGCATTCACCTGCAGAACAGAGAGGTCAGTACTGAAAACACACCATGACTGTGCTGCTGTTAAGAAATATAACATTGTTTAAGCTAAAATCACAAGGGACATGAGTGTGTAACAACAACAGCAGATCGTCAGGCAACGCACAGAAGTAAAAACTAACATGTAATTCGTCACTTTCTAAACTGTAAAGAACATCCACTGAGAAGATGTGGTTAAAGCATGGAGATAATCTTGAAGCTAATCCTTCAAATTTATTTATTTTTGTCAGATTGCCACAGAATTTCCTGCAGATGATATTAAAACAAAAAAGGAAGAAATATCATGTGTTGATAGACTTCATGAAATATAACATTGTTTTTGCTCAAAACAGATAGAAATATATGCTTTATGGATTCCAAATAGGGAATTGAGTAGGTAACAACAACAGCAGCTGATCAGGCACAGAGGTAAAAACTAAACAGTAAACATGAAGGTTCATTCTTCACTTTCTAATCAGTCATTTTGAAAAGAACATCTGGTTGAAAGCATGGAAAATAATCTTGTAGGTAAACTTTATTTTTTTAGTCAGATGTCTACTCTTGTTTCAGCCACAGAGTTTCCTGCAGAGGATTGCTATTCAAAACAGAAAGGAATAACACATGTTGACCCTAGAATGTATGTTATGAACAGAAATGTTAAGTAACATTGACTGTATATAAACAGCGATTAAAAATTAATCCAAGTAGAGGAGATTGGATTGATGAATTCACATAAGGCTAAATGCACCATGAGGACAGCTTGAGTTTGCTTTCATAACTAATCTAACAGGATGGCTTACTAAAATATACAGGATGTGCTTATACAACAGTGGTATTAGAGAAAAGCTTCTGATTGTCAGGCTTTACAACGATACCATTTCACAGCATTTCAACTGGTGAGCCTTCAATCAGCACATCAGCCAATCAGGGCCAAGGACAGTTAGATTGATTGAGGACTCGTAGATTGGAAAACTGAGTAATGTCAATCCGATTATCAAAGACATGATGTCCACTCAGGTAAATCCATCCACCTCCTGGATAGAGGTCAATGAAACCCAAATCAAAACCCCTTCATCAGAGATGTTCCAACCAAAGCCCTGATTCCTTTCTTATGATCACGTTCTCCTGAGACCAAAGAGACAAATCCCTGTGATCTAAAGTCAGGGCTGAAGAGAGCAGTTAGAATAGAGAGTGTAAAAAAACACAGATTTTTCTCACTTCTATTCAAATAGTTTTCTTTTTCCGAACGGACGTCGGCGGATCTGAAGAGTCCTGTTTGACCTTGTGGTCCCCACTAAGCCACTTAACGTGATTATGTGCTGATTACTCCCACACACACACTCCAAGCTGGAGTACTACACACACACACACACACACACACACACACACACACACACACACACACACACACACACACACACACACACACACACACACACACACACACACACACACACACACACACGAACACACACAAACAAACAAACACGTGAATTATGTGAACTTACAGCAAACATTTTTAAAACTATATCCTCAAATTGGATCTATCCTGCATATTACATCAACAGACGAGAACAAGTTTGAGGCAAGTTAGTCTACAAATACCTTGTGGTTTCCTGGTGTCCCACATCCAACTGTATTTAACATTAAAGAGGATAACAGTGGTCACATGAAATCTACATTCAGCCTGAAGCTTATAGTTTACATGGAGGCAGCTATGGTTGTACGGCTAAGGAGATTACTATTTATCATTGCATTTTTGGATGAGGCACTCATTCCCTGCTTTGCTACAGGCTTGCTGCAATTCCCTCATCCCTACCAAATACTGACTTACAAACACACACACACACACACACACACACACACACACACACACACACACACTGTTCTTTTGCCAGCCAGTGAAAGCATTCTACTGAGGCATAATAAGCCCTGACAGCTACACAGACACACACACTCTCACACACTCACTCACACACACTGTCCGCCCACCTGTTGAGAGAAACACTCTGCAGCTCTAGAAGCTCTTAATCAAACACACTTGACGGATAACGCAGCGACGGCCGAGGCTTTGTTGTTATTGTTCAATCTGGAGTAATCTCCATTAGAGGTGCTAGAGGTCGACGGACATAGAGTACTGGTTTATTTCCATGTCGTCCAACCAGTGTAATGTCTAACCAGCAGACAGCATCAACTGGTGAAGCTCTGCAGACCCTGAGCAGATTTAGATTACAGATCTGTCTTTAGGACACAGAGATTATTACTTTAAATTAGTTTAAAATCAATCCAAGTTTCTATCAGATCAGCAGGTAAGATGAGATCATTTTGACTACAACGACCCAAACCCTCCCCCCAGGAGAAACGTGCTGCAGCTTCAGAAAGGAAGCAGATATAAAAACACAAACGTTCCAAATGAAGAAACATCTTCATCAACGTGACAACACATGCAGCGTTTAGAGAACATTCAGCAGCTTGAGGAGACATGCTAAAAGCTGCAGATGTTGGCAGTGTTTCCTGCCGGCATCCTTCAGCCCAGAGCTCCCACAGTGAGTATCCATAGGGAGGAAATAACCTCTCCACCAGCACATCAACACGTCTCATTAAAGACCACGTTAGCCCGACAACACCTCTGCCTCTTCAGGACCCAACACACCGGATAGAGCAATGCATGACCCACGCAGAGCTCAGTGAGTGAACAAGGTGCCGCTAATGGAACAGGTGTCATCGAGAGGTCGCCTCCCCTTTGATCCTAGAGGGATTTGATGAATGAAGATCTCCTCCCGCTCGGACTCTTATTCTCTATTTACCTCTTTGAGATTAGATGAAGTCATTGATCAGAGTCACAGCATTATTGGACACACTATTCATAGTCCTCACCTGGACTAGACATTAAACTAGACAACAAGGAACTAAACCAGTACTCTCTGTTTGCCAACAACAAGGCCTCGGCCGTCGCAGCACTTTGCGTATCTCTCTAATAACTCGAGGCTATCCTTAGAGTGTCAGGGTGGAGATGTGTGTGTGTGTGTGTGTGTGTGTGTGTGTGTGTGTGTGTGTGTGTGTGTGTGTGTGTGTCTGTGTGGGCTGTCCCGAAT
>NW_011366121.1:69380-90417 GCF_000735185.1 Notothenia coriiceps | reverse complement strand
GTTTAATAACCTGTTCTTTACAAACATGCCAGTTGTAAAAATGAAATAACATTTCTGTGAACCGATATTTGTTTAGTGAGCTTATTAGAGGATGTTCCCATTTTTTGGGGATGTTCCCTTTGATTGTAAAATGTCAATGAAGATGTCAGACTTAGTATATTTGTTAAAAATTACATACAACACATGGAATTGTGTGTGTTCCAAGTGAATCTGCGGCCCCCTGGTGGCCAGTACATCAATTATGTGGCCCCCACCGCCATCAAAGTTGCCCATCCCTGCTCTATCTGATAATAATCCAATGCAGAGGCAATAATGTAATATAATACATTATTTTATATATATTTATATTTATATTCTTAAAGTTACAACCGGCCCTTTGAGTGCAACTATAATGCTGACGTGGCCCACCATGAAATTGGGTTTGACCCATCTATCCATCTATCTACACTGTAGCTGTAAATAAAATAAAAGCCTTGAATCTTGAACCTTCGTCTCCTCAGGGCGCTCGGTGTGGAGACGGCCTGCGCTTCAGGAACGTGTCGTGCTTCGTGTCTGACGGCTCGGGGCAGGAGGACAGCAGCCGGGTGGAGGAGGAGCTGTGTTCAGACCTGGAGCCCTCAGTGGAGGGAGACCCCAACATCGTCCTGCAGGAGCCCTGCACCGTGCCCTGTCCAGGTGAGCACACACACACACACACACACACACACACACACACACACACACACACACACACACACACACACACACACACACACACACACACACACTCTTATCCCCCAACCTCACACAGTCCTGAGCTTCATTTTAACACAACAAAGGAGTCTGGATATCCATGGCTTCAGGGAGGATGGTGAAGTCCCAGAATTGCACCATCGTGATGAATTATTGAATAATGAAAAGGCTGTTCCCTGGAAAATAAGGAGAGGACATTCACCCAAATGTAGAAATGAGACCAAAGTCATAAACCATTACAGAGGAAATCTAAAGTCTCATGCAATCTGGTTGAACACACAGTAGCCATTTCTTCACTTGATGGAAAACATGTTAATGGTCCATTGTCCTTTTAGAACATTTGCTATTGAGGTTTTCCAAAAGTCAGATATTAATATTGTGATATTTGGATAAGCTTACTGTTTACGTGTTTTAAGGAAGAGGATTAGGGCCACGTGTGCAATGGAAATCTGACCAAGAGTGAAACATATTTTGAGTTCTGAGAAAAAGTCGGAAATTCTAAGATTACAGTTTTTTGTATAATTCTGAGATTTCCTGAAAAAATCCCCAAAAAAATCTGAAATATCTTTCTTTTCAAAACTCTGAGATACATAAATACAAATCTGATTATATATTTTTTTTTTTTCGCCAAAAATTAAAATAGTGAAAAAGAATTCTGATTCATTTTGTGATTTCCAAAAAATGAAAATCTCAATTTGTTTTCACATGTGCCCCTAATCCAATTCTGTTCATCTTAGAATTCAGAGACGTTTATTTTAATGTGTCTCTTATTTATTCATGCTGGACCTCATGTGAAGCTCTGATTGGAGGTCCAGAGGTCACCTTGATGCAGTTTCTCTTTCTCTTCACATTTCTGACCCACCGTCTCCCTCAATTCAAAGGTTTTACAGCAGCTTCAGTGTAGACATGCCAATGAAATTCTTCTGACCTAAGCTCCTCCAACAATGCAACATGTATAATAAAATAAAATAAAAAAAATAGTGCAAGAAGTCCATATACAGTACATGTAAATAGAATATGATATGTACAAGAACAGAATGTGAAATTAAATGATGCACACTTTTCCTTGTTCATGTGATGTGTTGGTGTCATTGTTGTTTTGTTGCTTTTTGTTAACTGTCAAGTTGGAAGGATTTTTTTGTACGTTTTTAATAAAAATGGAATGAAATGAACAGAGCTCAGGTGTTTAGCAGTCTTATGGCCTGTGGGATGAAACTGTCTCTCTCTCTGAATTAATAATTCATCCTCTCTCCCCTCTCTTGTGTTCAGGAAAGCTGTGGAGGAGGAGGACCGTGACTCAGACCCCCCAGGGAGACGGACGGCCCTGCCCCCCCCAGATGAAGCAGTGGAAACCCTGCCTGGTGAAGCCTTGCTACAGCTGGAGCTACGAAGCCTGGTCCGACTGCAAGTCAGAGGTCAGTGTCCTCCGTCAGCCCGTCGACATCAGCATTTCACCCTGTGCTCTCTAGGTTTCAGTGAATCAGGGGTGACTTCACAATGTGGCCCGCAAGAGCTCTGCAAGAATATAATACGTTTATTATACGGCTTGATGCCGCTTTACAGAAGCGCTTTGTCCATAAACTACATGTCCCACAATGCATCTGTTTTGTGAGACTCACTGAAGAGACTTTCAATTATTTTCAATTACTTGCCCGAGACTTCTGCTTTCAGACGTAGTTAATTATGAAGTTATTACTCTATCTCAGGGATGGGCAAATGGCGGCCCGCGGGCCGCATGCGGCCCCCTCCTCCCCTTTTTGTGGCCCTCAGAATAATTTATAAACAACGTAATTAATAAAAAAATTTAAAAAAAAAGTTTTTATTTTGTTTTACTTGTAGTACTGATACCGTCCACTAGAGTCCTAGTTACGTCGCAAGCTGCGTACATGATTTCAAATACCGCGAAATAATCTGTGACGCATTTGTGTGTATTGTGTTTGTTTCCCGGGGAAACCCTCACAAGGAACACCGGCTGTTGTTATGCCTGCTGTGACGTTAAGTTGCCGCTTGTAATTATGCCTTTAGAAGCTTAAAAGTTGTATTTATCATCTGAATTTGGCGAAACAAGTTTAATATTCTTAAAACCAAGACTTTGTTTATTTGAAATCAGATGAAAACAAACTGTCACGGACCCTGCCGTGTTATCTATGATTACCACGCTTTTCATTCATAATTTCAGCAGGGGGGAGGGGGAGTGGTGCTGAGGAACAGCAGAGTGCGGGCTGACAGGTGTCTGTGTTGACATTCCCCTTATTGTGGAATAAGGGGAATGCAGAGACAGGCTACAAGTGTTTTAGGTTCAAGTTAGACAACTAACATCTGGGTTAGTGTTCATGACTTCATGTGTATGTCATCTTAAGGCGAGACACGGCAGGCAAAAACATCGTTTTTCAAGCACTGGTCAATTTTGAGATTTTGTGCTATTTTGATTCTATAACATGTTTTCTTTCAGGCTTTTGGAAGGAAAACGTACAAAATACACATTTAAGTATTTATTTGACTATAGTTTGTCTATTTGCGTCAGTAGATTTCTCCTAAATTCACCAAAAGTTAGCTTTCTAACGTAACATAAAGTACCGCGACCGCTGTGTGCACCATGTCAACAGAGATATCGTTAGAAAGCTGTGTCTCTCCTGCACAATCTCATCGGATCCAAATATGGTCATTTCCTTTGTATCAGCAACCAATCGTGAAAGCACAAAGGGGTCTTAAACCAAGAAACGAAATCTCATTGGCTGGTGTCAATTTCAGACAACGTGATTCGTTCAGATGCGTCACGTGGTGTGCTAAAACACTTCCTGGTTAGCTTTCCGCTAGAAATGTAAATCTCAAAATGGCAAAAGAACGGCGAAAAAAAAAAGTTTACAGAGAAGATGACAACAATTATCCCTTGCACGAAGCAAGATTATACAAAAAACAAATGACCCCGAACANACACACACACACACACACACACACACACACACACACACACACACACACACGTGTGTGTGTGTGTGTGTGTGTGTGTGTGTGTGTGTGTGTGTGTGTGTGTGTGTGTGTGTGTGTGTGTGTGTGTGTGTGTGTGTGTGTGTGTGTGTGTGTGTGTGTGTGTGTGTGTGTGTGTGTGTGTGTGTGTGTGTGTGTGTGGTGTTAGGAGTGCCCTTTAACTAAATTCACTCTGCATTTGAACAGAGTGCCCGAGGGGAGGATGTGAGGAAACTCTCAATTAGCGGCCGTCTCAGAGGGATTGCATGTGGTTTTTATTTCACCGTACCTCCTTAAACCCATACATGCAGCAATACATCTTTAAACGGCAACATAGGAAATATAGAATAATTTTGTATTTAAAGTTACATTTTGTCATTAATACTTATAAAAAATATGTATTTGTATTTTTCTGAGTGGAGACAATAAATGTAAAAAAAAAAAGCTCCAATATTTTTTCCGTTTTTCAAATTCATGCAGGAGTTATTAATATCTGTATATCTCTATATATTCATATAATATTCCATTCCCTACACTCCTAATGTAAATCATATCCTGCTTTATATTCTGTCTAAAGCCCTTCAGTTGTGTTTTATTGTCAGAGTTGATAGATTTTGTATCTTCACGGTCTACTGTATATTTTTAAGTTTTAATTCTATTTTGAGGTGTTTATAATCTAGCACTGTTTATTTCTACTCTTTAATTTCTACTTATGTGCAATGCCTTGTTTGTTTTGCTGCTGCAACGCAAACATTTCCCAATAAAGTACCTCTTATCTTGGCACAATCTTATTTGACCTAAAGTCGCACAAATGATGCTTTTAACTTGAGTTTGTTAAACTCAAAAAGATATACATTTATTCCCAAAGCAACAAATTCACTTGATTTCAATTCAGTAGTTCTGGTCTTGCACAACCTGCCTTCTTCAGAAATTGAAAAAAAAGTTCAACACGTGAACGTTGCATGAAAAATAAATGCTGGTTTGTGTAGAAATATAAATAAAATGGTTGTTTTATTTTCTTCTGCAGCACTATAGAAATGATATAGCCACCTTCTTGGGTCCCGACACATAGGAGATCTTTACCACTAACTTGAGTTTTTTTACAGTAAAAAAATATATACATATATTTCCAAAACATGAAATCCACTAGATGTCAGATTTGGTAGTTCTGGTCGTTCTTCAGAAAGGGAAAACACTTAACTGCTGGGAATGTTACGTGAAAATAAATACTAGTTTGTGTAGAAATATAAATAAAATGGTTGTTTTAATTTCTTCTACTATGTTAGCACTTTAAGAAATGCTATTGCCACCTTCTTGGGGGTCCCGACACGTAGGAGATCTTTACCACAAGCTGCAAACGTATGTTAAGTTAACAAAGTCATTATGCCGTCTAAAAACTAAAGTGCATTTGAATCCCAGATGTTAGATCCCTCTCCAGTGTCTTTGTACAGAAGATGCTCTCTCCTCCATCACGATGCTCCAGCGTTTCCCTGCAGGCGGCCATGCCAGTGTTTGGGGTTGAGCGAGGGGTGGCAGTGATGCATGCTGGGTGATATACGTAGCGTGCCAGCTGTCACTATCAGTGTTTGGCTGCAGAACACACACTGCTGTGATAATCCATGCACACAGAGTGTAGAACATCTCTGAGCTGGTGCAGGTACCTTCAGCTCATTGATATTCCTGGCTGTGGATCAGGAATCAAACTCTTCCAGGGAAGGAGAAGATAAAAGAAACACAGGAAGCAGAGCGGGAAGGACTTCCTGCTGTTCCTGGGAGAGAAAGCCTGGTCTCTGCATGGCTAGGTTAAGAAGAAGTTAAGTATTTAATCTAATTCTAATTCTATAATATCGTGCATTTACGTATCTGCCACTGCTAAATACTGTTAATATTTACTCAATGTATAACAATTATTAAGAAACTCTGTAAACACACCGTACCTCAAAAGGAGCAGGGAGAAGAAAATAATAGATGGTCTGTCCTTCATATTTTCGTATTCACAGCCAGTCATTCAAGTATCGTAGGAAAATAAGAGAAACACAAAAACGTACAAAACAGACTTAGTTCCCCCTAGACCAGAGGTGTTAAAACTCAAGGCCCACGACTTCATTTTATGTTCCTGGGAAACAAAGCCTGGCCGCCGGGGGACAGATTAAGGTTACCCCGGTATCTAAAGCCGGTGTTGGTTTCATATCTGCCGTGTTCATGGAATGAGGATCTTCTCAAGGACTGCTGGAGAGCAAAGTGCTCCCCGAGCCCCTGAGCAAACACTCCTAATGCAGCGCCGATCAATGCCCTGATCCTCTGGAGTTACACGCTCCCACATTATTACCCTCACTCGGTAACATCATCGTCTCTCACAGCGCTTCTGGTTTCCAGACTTAATGCATTATGGGAACATCTTAAAGGCCATTCCACTGGTTTTTCTGTAGAAAGATCGAATAACAGTCGGCCAGTTAAAAGGAAACAATCCTCTCCTTGTCACCGGGGCTTTTCAGTTTGAGACAGAAACGTATTATAGGAACAGTAAGATCATGGTCCCTCACAGGGTTCTGGTTTCCAACAGTACTGCAGCCTGATTACTCACAGACCATGTTGGAGTTATATTGAAGTGTAATCCAATAATATCAATACCTACAATAAGAGACGTTAAAATGGCATCATCTACCTGGTTTCTCTGACTTATAGGAAGCCCCCCCCCCCCATGATAAACGATTTACAGCGATGTGTGAAATGAGTGTTTGTGATGTATGCAGTAAAACGTTATGGCTCCTTCAGTTTTTATGGATACAGCTAATGTGAAAAAGACGCTTAAAAAAGCCAATAAAATCTGACATTTAGGAGATCTCCTCCTCATCCGCCAAACGGTAAACATGTTATCTAACCTTTGAGATTTTATTTTGAACATTTAAAGGGAAAGACGTATGGAGAAAACGTGGCTAGGTTTAGTCAAATTAAAGTATTTCTAATCCTGTTTCCAGATGTTTGAATTCTGCTTTTCGGCCAATATGGAGAAGAAGCTCATTTTGAACTCCTCCACAACGACTGGGTAAACCATGGAGCGTATCACATGGACGACTAAATGGATTTGTGGTAATATATAGATTTTGTTTTCCACTATAGTATTTCATTTCTGACCCCCAAATAGCTCGCAGTAACTTGATCCTTCTCATGTCCTGATTACTGGCAAAGAGTTCATGCATTATGGGAACATCTTAAAGGCGATCCCACTGGTTTTACTGGAGAGAGATCGAATAACACTCAGCCAGTTCAAACTGAGCAAAGATGAGGAGATAATCCTCTCCATGTCAACAGGCTTTTTCTATCTCAGTTTGAGCCTAAAGACATATTTTAATCAGCGAGACAGGCTCTTATAATGGGAACGTATCACTGGCGTCCCTCAGGGCTCCTTTCTGGGCCCTTTTCTCTTTTTTCTGAACACCAAAAAACGTTGTAATTCAGTCACTTCTTCTACCAAAGCAATCAGAATCAGAAACAGCTGTTTTACCAGGTTGGTTCAAACATACGAGGAATTTGACGATGTAAGTTAAGGTCTGTACTAGTTCAGTTCATCCAAGTGGACGTTTGCACCAAATTTGAAATAATTTCCGAAAGGGGTTCCTTGGATATCCGTTCATGAGAATGGGCCGACAGATAGGCAACTGGAAAACAATCAAATATGAGCCAAAACTGTGGACTTGATCCATCGCAAATGAAACAGTCCGTGGAAGTTATGAACACAGGAACGAAAATGAAACCCTAATTTCCAGGAGATAAGACGCAGTGACTTCTATATGTGTAAAAAACTGAATCTATATGGCCTGCTCTCCCATGATATTATACAGATGTTGGTTCCCAAAGTTAGAACGGGAAAACACGCTTTTATATATGCTACCCTTCTGCCTGGAATAATGTACAGAAGGAGCTGAAACTGTCAGATTGTATCACTATAAAACACAAACACTCTTGGTCGATGTGATTGCTTTTATTTCCTCTAATTGAAGTCGTTTTAAAATTGTGCCATTTCTATGTTTTACGACAGCTGTATTGTCTGTGTTTTATTTGTTGTAACATTGTTGATGCCACCCTCTTGATCAGGTCGCTCTTGAATAACACATTTTAATCTCAATGAGACTTTTCACCAGGTTCAAAAGACAGGACATGAACAACATGAAACACAGGGCTGCACACACTTGTAACTAAATCCATTATTCTAAAAAGACTTGATCATTCAGTCCCTTCTTCCACCACAGCTATGTAAGTTAAGGTCAGTACTAGTTCAGTTCATCCAAGTGGATGTTTGTATCACATTTGAAGGAATTCCCTAAAGGCGTTGATTTGCTCCAGGACATGAACAGGTTAGCTTTGGATTCAATCATCATTACTTTCCAACAGAGAAAAGCACTTGCAGCTAAATCCGATATTCTACACACGAATAACATGACACAACCAAACCAGAGGGTCATTGGATGTAATGGAAACACTCATACCTGACAGTCCACAGGTGTGTGTGCACTCCGACCACGTCGACCAATCAGAGAGCTGACAGTTGACGGGACATTCGACCACACAGGAAGCGTTCATCTGCCACTTCCTGTCCAGGCCCAGCTGCAGGAGGAGAGGTGGTGTTAGTTACTCTGTATGTGCGTACAAACTGTACGTCAGGGGCGGCCCGTTCTAATTGGCCCTCGTCAAATTCTTAAAGTATAAGGTATATGGCCCCCACCTGAAACTCCTGCTTGTTTTATATTGCACTTCTTAAATATATATGTGAGCGTATATTACACAGTAGTTTTCATGTGTTAATAAACCCACTAATCAAAGACATTCAGTCGATTAGAGCTGAGAACATATTCTAACGAATCCTAGTTTTATTTCCATGACAAGCTTTAAAGACCCTTCATATTTCCCCTTATTATAATCAATCTGAGTCTTCTGCTTTAAGGGATGAGCTGCAACAGGAGAACTGAAACCCTGTGGAGAGCTGGGATGTTTCTTAAATCCTAGAAAGTAGAAAGCATACATTGAAATACATTTGATTGATTTCGCTAACTTATAACTGAACTTATGAGGCTAAATACCTCTAGTGAGCGGCCCAGCCCTTTGTATGTTTTTCAGCATCCGGCCCTCAATGAAAAAAGTTTTGACACCCCTGCTGTACGTGACCTGTAACAGGAAGAGCCTCAGGACTCACCTCCTTACAGAACTTCAGGTCCACAGACTTCCCGTCGCTGCGAACACAATCCAGCATCCGGGTTTTAATCCCGTTTCCACAGACGGCTCGCTCACTGAGCTGACAGGTACTCCAGTCTGCAGAGAGACCTCAGTAAGACTCGTACAGAAACAATATAATGTAACATCGCTGTACTGTGAACTCTGCAGAGATGCTCAATTACATGATAGCTTGATTTAGAGACGGATAGCTAACGTGTCTTCATAGCTCCTCAGAGCAGAGCATCTACACCACAAGACTCTACAGAGGTATTACAAGTCCTCATGAGATGTTCCTGTCACATGTCATAGGAATACAGAGTCAGATAAGAACAGTGTAAGCAATAAGGTATAGTACAGTATTGGGAAAGGTGTATTTTACAGTAGAAATGCGATGTTTGAACTAAAGATCACACACAGTTAGGTACTGGGAGAATAAGATATATAAAATGTAAAGTATAAACTGTGGTATAAATATGATCGTGTTACCGGTGATGTTGTATGAGTAGTGGAAGCAGTTGGTGTTGAGTTTGCAGATCTCCGTCTCCTCTGACGGAGGACACGTCTTCCCGTCTCCAGGCTGACGGAGGGGGGGCGCTGTCCTCTCTCTGGAGCTGTTCCCCCCACAGGGCTGAGGAGAGAGAGGACATTAGTGAGCAGACCTTAAGATGTCTTCAGCTAAGGTTAACCACAGACCTTGTGTTTGTATTCATGCAGTCTATGAAAAGAGTCTTGTGAGCACACTGACTTCACGCCACTCAACAGGACTAAACCCTGATCAGGATCTGATTCCAATCAAATTCAACTGTGTTGTTTTGTGACACAGTGTGCGACAACATGATCTGCCCTCAACTGACACTTTGTGCACATTTATGCTTAAACATTTATCTGAATGTGTATTAGTATAAACAGTCCACAGCTTGGATAGCATGTGTTTCAAATATGCATAAAGATAAAAACCTCCACAGCTACTCTGAATAGTTATCACTGCAATGAATAGTATTTCATTTCATCTTACTTTACAATATTTAACTTTACATTCTGTCAAATGACATTGTGTTCCTGACTGTTGTCATCTGTCCTCTCATTGCACGCAGAACACAGAGCCCTGACAGAGGGACTATATGTGGTTCATATAAGTACCAGGGGACAGGGGGTCCAGACCCCCCAGTCTGAGAGCACACAGTCCTCGGGGCAGGGTAGTCGGCTGTTCCTCGCTCCGAGGGGCATCTCCTCCGGGTCGCAGAGGTAATCCTCCACCTGCTCCGAGGGCCCGTCGATGGTGTTCAGCATGCACCTGCACACGGGGGGGATTCATGATCAGAGTCATAATGAATAAATAACATATATAAATAATATATATATATATATATATATAACATAAATAAATAATAGTTGTATTGATAATAACAACAATTTAGAAAATATATTAAAAAAATACAATCAAATAACAATAATAAAAACAATAAGGATAATAATACAAACATAATATTAATAACAAGTGTCATTAAAACAAGTATAGTATAAATTAAAAGTGTATTAAAAAACAAGAAAGCAAGAAGAATAGTAATAACTCTGAGAAAGTCCCAGCGTGTTTCTTTATCATCCGTGTTTCCTCCGGGTCTCTCTTACCTGACCTTGCGGGTCTGAACCCCCTCCCCACAGTTCTCCTTCAGGTCCACGTTGCTGACCTTCCACACGCTCCACGGCTCAGACCTCCAGACATACTGACCGCAGTCACTGAGGCACGGCACCACCTCGTACACCTGGAGCAGGGAAGATCAAGAAAACACAGAAAGAAATACACAGAAACACATTAAACACAAATATATACATAAAAAACACAAGAAATCACGTATCAAAGACACAAAAACTAATAACAATACACAATGAGAAGTGTTCTCACCTGAGCCTGAGGATGGCATCCATTCATGAAAGAAGAGAAATAACAAATAAATAGATAATTAATTCAGATTATTATACTCAAGGATTCAACAGAGATATACATGAAGTAATATATTAACATAAAAACGCTACTATTTATTATAATATACTAATTTTTACATATTTATTGTTGTAATATATTTTAGTGTCAGTCTTACATTTAATGTGTTTATTCACATATTTTTATTTTATTATATTTCCTAGCGCAACTTTTACAAAATCCAATTAACCCGGGAAACTTAATGAGACACATCCACCCTTTTAAGCATTTACCTCCCCCCCCCCTCTTCACCTGGTTGACGTGGTCCAGTTTGGGGCAGGGTCTCCCCCCGTTGTACGGCTTCTCTCGGAGCCACTTGGACCGGACCTTCACTCCGCTGCCGCACGACTTACTGCAGCGAGACCAGTTGGACCATTCGCTCAGTTTGCAGTCTGACGGACACGGGATGATGCACGCCTCCTCGATGTAGCCTGCAGACACAACACATTCACAATCATCATCATCATCATCATCATCATCATCATATTTGAGAATTATTATTGTTTATTTTTTATTATTCTTTTTTTTTTTTTTGTACTTTGTTATAATTATTAATTTGAGTGAGAGAAAAAAAGAAAAAATATATATATATATTATTGTTGTATGTTTTTGTTTCTGACATGTTCAATAAATTGACTAACATTTTTTTTTTTTTAAATCATCGTGCTATCTAAGAAGAGAAGAGAGACTCCAAAGACTTCCATCTCTGGATGTCTGTGCTTGCTCTGAAACACCAGAGTCCCTCAACAGGAGGAGGTTAGCTTTCCTCGAAGGCGTCCATGAGATCTGAAATGAGTTCATGTTTGGTGTGGAAACAGTGGCCATCAAATCTAGAGTTATAGACCATATATCTGCTGTTGGGGGATTCCCAGACCCAATGAAGTCACGGACTCACAGGAAGTTGTAGTTCCACCGTTTGGCCACTACGGGAATGAGCTTCTATCTGAATACGATACGCGTGTGTTTAGGCCTCACCGTGGCTGTTGCAGCGCGACGTCTCCACGATGCGGTTGTCCTGGTCGTAGCACACCATGGCCTGGAACCTGTACCCCTGCCCACACTCCTTGATGTCTCCCTGCACCTTCATGCCCAGAGAGCCCTCCAGCCGCCCCCCGTCCGGCAGCACACAGTCAGACCAGTTGCCCACCGGCTGGGCGTTGTACTTGTTGCAGGGGCAGTACTGCGTCTCGCTGAGAGGGAACACCTGGTTGTTCTTACACTGGTCACGCTTCTTGCTCTTACCTGCAGGGAACCATGGAGAACGTTTAAGAGATTTAAAACTATATTGTTCTGCAAAATGCCCCCGCCTACATTATCCCCTCTGCACTAAACCTGGCTGTCACGATATTGTTCCACACACCGTACCCATCCTGTTACATTCATATTCATACAGTTACATCTCTCTATCCTTATGCATACTTATATGTGTATACACAACCCTATACCTGCTGTTAGTACATCTGATTTATTTAAGTTTCATCTTATTTTGTATCTTATCATCGTACAGTCCAACTGCCTGTCTGTCTTACTGTGTAAATGACTAACTGTAACACTGAGGCTGATTGGTGTAAAACATGAGTAAAGTCCTCTTTCCGCTCTTTCTCTCCAGATGTCCCCAGCGAGGTGTCACTCACCGACCAGCGTCCTCTTGCGGGTCCGGACCCCCACACAGTCCACGCTGCAGGAGGAGAACTTGGACCAGAGGCTGAGCTGACAGGTTTCCTCACAGGGAAGCTGGCAGAGCTGAGTGAGGGGCGGCATAGAGCTGGAGAACTGAAGACACGCCTCCACATCCGCCTGGCCGCCGTCCTGCTTCCTGCACGACACCGCTGCAGAAACACAGATTCACCAGGGGTTAGAGGAGGAGGGGGTGCAGGAAGGAGTCCTACACACTTATCCTCACTTCCTGTCCCCTGGACCCTAACCCGAATGTTTTAGGATGATTATCAACCAATCGTCTTTCAGCTACAAGAGCAAAGCCTGTGTTCCCTCTCCTGTAGCGTGTTCTATATGTTAGTGCATGTAAATGGTCTGCAAAGACTCAAATCCCTAATCCCCTACATCTAAGCAGCTTCAGGTGCAATGCAGCTTTAGTATTATGAATCCTGAAGTAGATGTGATTGAAGCACGACTTAATATGCCCTTAAACTGTCTCTTGGTATGTTTACAATAACACACACACACACACACACACACACACACACACACACACACACACACACACACACACACACACACACACACACACACACACACACACACACACTCAGTGAAGGCAGTAGAAGGCTGTCTCCTGGTGCGTCTGTGTTGAGTGGAGGTGAAGAGGTTCAGAGGTTCAGAGGTGGAGAGGTTCAGAGGCTCAGAGGTTCAGAGGTGGAGAGGTTCAGAGGTTCAGAGGTTCAGAGGTTCAGAGGTTCAGAGGTTCAGAGGTTCAGAGGTTCAGAGGTTCAGAGGTTCAGAGGTTCAGAGGTTCAGAGTGTCAGAGGTTCAGAGTGTCAGAGGTTCAGAGGTTCAGAGGTTCAGAGGTTCAGAGTGTCAGAGGTTCAGAGTGTCAGAG
Source organism: Notothenia coriiceps (assembly GCF_000735185.1). Lineage (NCBI taxonomy): Eukaryota > Metazoa > Chordata > Actinopteri > Perciformes > Nototheniidae > Notothenia > Notothenia coriiceps. The sequence goes on along the minus strand of NW_011366121.1, from coordinate 76,969 downwards.
GTTCAGAGTGTCAGAGGTTCAGAGGTTCAGAGTGTCAGAGGTTCAGAGGTCAGAGGTTCAGAGGTTCAGAGGTTCAGAGGTTCAGAGGTTCAGAGGTTCAGAGGTTCAGAGGTGGAGAGTGCAGCTTAGAGGATTGTGTTCCAGGTAATGGAGCTTAACGACAGGAGACTCCTCAGCTGGAGCAGCAGATCAGATGTAATGGTTTCTGTCTGAGCGTGCACAGATAACACGTCCACTGACGGCTTCAACACACACTTCTATAAGTAGCCTAAAGGAACAGTGCACGTCTTATTCTGCAGGGAAGTTAACTCCCTAAATGTTATTACAGCCATCGTGTAAAAACAAGATTTCCTTTTCCCCCGACGGCTTTGAAGACAATGATTTTATAAAAGCAAGACTGAGACAAAACTTGTTTTTTTAACAAACTACTGCATGTCTTATGTCGTAATATGTTATTAATGCCAGCGTAAATGTCCCCGCTGTGGGACTGATAAAGGAATTCTGATTCTGAATCGTACGGTGGCTAACAGGTGCTAACGCACTACAACCAACCAAACCTCTGACATCAGGGGGAACACGCTGCAGCTTCAGAAAGGAAGCAGATAAAGAAACCCAAATGTTCCTCATGAAGAAACTTCTCCAGCAACTTGACAACACATGCAGCATTTAGAGAACATTCAGCAGCTTGAGGAGACATGCAGCTTACTAGTTTACTAAACGCTGCAAATACAAAACTCTGCCGGTGTGTCCCCGTGTGTCCGTGTGTGTCTGTGTGTGTCCGTGTGTGTCCGTGTGTGTCCGTGTGTGTGTCCGTGTGTGTCCGTGTGTGTCCGTGTGTGTGTCCCCGTGTGTCCGTGTGTGTCCGTGTGTGTCCGTGTGTGTCCGTGTGTGTGTCCGTGTGTGTCCGTGTGTGTGCGTGTGTGTCCCTGTGCGTGTCCGTGTGTGTCCGTGTGTGTCCCTGTGTGTCCCCGTGTGTGTCCCTGTGTGTGTCCCCGTGTGTCTGNGCCTCTGGCCTATCCAGCTCAATACACGTGTGGAAAGTCACTAGAGAGGGACAGGCTTAGTTGCAGTATTCGTGAAGGCAAAGTAGACTCTTTGTTGGTCCTCTCTTCCATTGTTGTGCAGTGCCTCAATTCAAGAAGAATTCTCTTGAGCTGCCCAAAAAATATTCTCTCAGGCACTAACAAACAATCCAATTGCGCCAACAGCGATCTGCACAGATACCGGTGCCTATTGTTGAAGAAAATAGTTTGGTGATGTGTAGTTTTATGAAGTATTCAGTCTAAACACGTGCAACTTGTTCAATATCACCTGTCGAGACTAACTTCCCCTGGATATATGGCCCACAGGACTCTAGTCCAGCAGAATATTAAAGGACTTTTGCTGCCCCAACAGTCTCATGCTACTGATACCAAAACAACAAACGTACATTTACCCTAAAAATATATTGGAATGAATGATTGAATTCAAATCTCAATACTGAATAGTATTAGAAATGAATTTTACAAAAGAATATATTAAATATGTTTGACAGCATTCGTTGCGTATAAAATAAAAGCGCAAATAATGGGGTGTTTTTGGGAGGGTTCTAATTACAGGATTAGTTAGAGCTGAGGGCTTTCAAACGAAAGTTCCTTTTCTATACAATGAATTTAAGCGATGACTGAAGAGCCAGTAAAAGCTCAACATAAAATGCCAGGCAAGCATCGATATCAAGCCCAAAGTTTTACCAAACACACCACGGCTCTCGACTGAGATATGGGAGCCAAAAGCATGCAAAAGCTTTTCGTTCTCCCTCTTGCAAAGCTGCAGCCACTCTTATTTATAGCTCAAAGACCAGTGGAATGCCCATTCTTACTAGTCTAGTGCCTTTTCGTTTCATTATAAAATTGTACTGGTAATTAGTGTCAATTATTTGATTAGGAATGCTGCTGAGTGCACTTGTATTGTTCACGTCTCTCTTTCATTTTAAGCGTATGCATCTTTTTTTAAGAAAAAAAAACATTTTTACCCTAGTTTAAGCCGTCCCCACTGTTCATAAAGTTGTCAAGTGCTTTTCTTCTAGCACACTTGACAAACAAGGATAAGAGTAATGCAAAACAGGATGAGCAACATGAACCACAGACACACATGGCCTTTTCATTTCATTTCCGACATCAATGGGAAGATCCGTTACTCTAGCTGTCAGCGTCCTGACAGCCCTCATCCTAATCCTTGCCAAAGAGACTGCCTTGCAATTACCCCTAGCACTATGCCGTGTGCTGCTGTGTGTGTGTGCTGTTGGTGTGCTGTGTGTGCTTGTGTGTGTGTGTGTGTGTGTGTGTGTGTGTGTGTGTGTGTGTGTGTTTGTGTGTTTGTGTGTGGTTGCTGTGTGTGTTGGTGCCCTGCTGATGTGTGTCAATGGAATCAAGATGTGCTTCAGTGTAATGGTGTCTTTGTGTGTGGATGTGCGTGGATAAATGGATATGATCCAATGTGAGTGTGTGTCTTTATGCATGCCTGAATGAAGCCTAGTTGCAGCTCTCTCTTTGCAATTCTCCCGTCACTGGAACAGGAACATCAGGCCAGCAGTGTGTCGCAATCAAGGCATTTACCCCCGTGTATATAAAAGAGAACACAGAACAGAAACGAAGTTGTTCTTGAGCTAAGACTGACAGTAAGTGTAACCTAACTTAAGGTAGTAACTGCCTTAAATGACATGTGATAGTCTAAGATGAGACAAAGACGTGTGGTGCTTATGCGAACTATGTACTCGGTAGTGTTCGTCGGTTCTGTTGTCTAATTGGTGGAAAGTTCAATTTAAGTCAAAGTTTTTCGAAAAGGATCGGACCTCATACAAAAGGCAGATTCGGCTGTCTGTGTCGGTGTCCGTCGGTGTAGTCGCGGAAGAGGATGTGTCCCAGTCGGTACGTCACTATGCCGTGACGAAACTGATCGGACGGACACAGAATTTACTCGTGGTCGTGATGAACGCGAGAGACGAGAGCCCTCGAGCTTGGGGGGGGGTTCCAGATGTGAGTGAAACCCTAAATGAACAGTCGCGGGAACAAATGGGGCGGGATCACTGGGCGCGTGAAGCCGTCTTTTACAGGAAACACTCGAAAACCGAAAGAGTACAGTTTTATACACGCTGTTTTGGGCCAGTAAGCTGAACTAGAAGCATTAGTGGTAGTTGCGCGTTCGAAGGTTAGCTCTGATACACCTATGAGCAGTGCATGAAATGACAACTATTCCAAGAACTTCCCGTCACAAAAAAGTTGAAGTCCGAGGTAGGGGCGAGGGGTTGTGCCTACGTCGGATAATGGCGGCTGGGGGGTGCGATGACGTTTAGCATTGGTAATTATTCGAGAACCTATCAGGTATGATTCATAGACTAATGGTAAAACATGGCTTCGATACCAAGTAGACAGGTGCCTATTTAGATTCGAGATGTTTTTTTTTTGGATTCATGATAACCTTCCTCAGCCTTATTCAACAATCTGTTTCCGTCTTAATAGCTCTCTCTGCTCTACGTCCTCTCTTATGTAATTCATAACTCAACACTGAAGACTCTCGTAGATACCCCCGTCCCTTGTCTCTGACGTTTTACCTCACAGGCCACACTTCGAGTCCAACACTAGGATCTGTGCCCGCGACCTGATGTGGTTGTGTGTAGAGTTCTAGTGTCAACGTAGTGTTTAGTTAGTAACGAGACTGTTCTTTGAGTTGACAGTACAGTGGTCGTCTGTCGTTAGAGTCGCCGTCTGACTCTGTTTCATGTCATCGTACCAGCACAAGTGTGTTAACTTGGATGAAGTGAGGAGAAGTCAGGGTACGGGGCGAGTTCTAACACAAGAATAGGTATACGTCCGAAGTGCCATAATAGCTTGTTTACTAGAACAATATTGTTAACACGATCTACCACAGTAAGAAGACAGCTATGTACACGTCATACTGGGCAAGATGAAGAGGAATGTCGTAGTGTGACATCTGTCAACAGAGTAGACAAAAGACGTAGAATAGAATGTAGAAGCAGATTCAACTAGAGAAGATGAAAAAAGGAGGTAGAAGATTAGGCAAACAAACATTTAGACAGTAAGGAGAGGGTAGGACCTCCGGACGATCATATGTCAAGCTATCGATCACATAACGTCCAACTACGAAGTCGTCTTTACGACTAAGGCCTGCTGCCAGTTACAACAATCTCGCACGAAGTTGTACGCTTACACGAACAGTATAAGACGCAACAGTGGACATTGTTGACGTGTTTATAGTACGTATGAAGCAAGGACAAGTGTGTACTAGACGGAGTAGTTGTAATAGTGCCTGGGGACTGTGTTTACAAACATCCAAGCGCACAAAAAAGTGTCACGTCATTTGAGTTGTGACACCGAGTCACCGACACGCTAATCTTGAAGTTGGTACGAGTGCACAGGGTCGGGTGTGTTTGTGACTGTAATAAATACTCGGCTAACAGGATTGCACTAACATTTTTACACCGTATTATGTACACATATTAAGGTACCACAGTTAACATACTCGCATCCGGTTGCGTGTCCCACTCTACGGTCTCACTCTTCTCACATGGAAAATCGCTTAAGCAGATGTCCAAGTCTGTGTACCCAACCACCAGTTTTATACAGCACATCGACGTGACGTACACATGATTACAGACAAGCCACTCTCAGTAGACTGCATAGAAGTTGCAAACTAGGGACTGAGTGTAAACCAAATAATTCGAAAGTCCACGAAACCCTTACATAATTTGTCGAGTCTTATCCATTTGACTTAAGTGGTATCGGGAGCTCGGGCCTATCGTACACAAGTACACGAAACTTATCAAGTGTCAGAATATTAACTCGAAGCCACACTAATCCCTAACGAAGGAACAAGATGCCCAGGTAAAATGTCCTACGACATGACACTACAGAAAGTTGAGCTCAATCAAAAAGGGATGCTCGTGGAAAGAATCTCTGCACAGAAGCAGACTATTATTTTGATCCGATTCCGATTCGTCAAAAGCTCAAGTAGTTAGTCCAACTCATCCAAGGTTTCGTCGTCGCCGAACAAGTCCGAACGCCGTAAGAAACGACGCCGTCGATGCTCAGTTGCGTCTCGTTACAACCCTCTTTTGACAAGTCCCCTTTCTTACACTTTCCCTTGGCACATCCTTCTGACCTTCCCAAGACCGACTAAACTTTGTGTCTGACCACCTCGAGATACACCGAGTCTACTCAGACGAAAACTCTTGCGACCCTGACGTTCAAAGGTACCTAGCGAAGTAACGTTCGTCGTAAACCTTTCGCTACAAATTACCGATCAGCGACTGTCGTCAATAAATGTTCAGTAAGACTACGTGCACTAGAGCGTGTTACATGACTCAAAATTCTGTCTATTGTGTACACCATTCATGACTTAGGATATTAGTTCACCGACACTACGCTCTGTGTTCTTACGGGATGGTCGATGACCTATTCGTATTGTCTGCAAAACGAGCAGTAGATCTTCGTTAATACTATCAAGAGGACTAAGAGTGCACGTTAGGGACCGAGTATGAAAAAACAATGTGTGGTAATATACGACTTAAACGGACACCACCCGTATACGAAATCACCGTACGAAGCTAAACATCTGAACCTCACTGATCTGTGACCTTTGTGACGACTGATGTCATTTGTTGTCTCGTATACCTCAACCGTCCGGTACAGATCTCAAGTTATCGACGAAATACAAAGCCCAAGGCAACGTACTCAGTGGCTACTATTAACGTGAGCGAAGATTTACCCATGTATGTATTGTGTTTGACCTGACCAGAGGAGAATGAACGACCGACTCAATAAGTCCACCTATTCCTTAGGTTAACTTGACCGACGTACGTAATAAATCAGTCAGAGAAGACCGTTTTGAAACTTTAACGGTCGCGCTCAACCAGAGGGTCATGTAGACCGTGCAGGAATCACGAGAGATAAGGTTCATGTTAACAGGAGTAAATCCGGAACGCGTACTCTTCATCTGTCTCGGGAAACGAAGTAATGCGTAGTCATTGGTACAAGTCAAGAAAGGTCTCTTGAGTATGCCTACCTGCGGACTTTAGGCAGAAACCCACAACATGTGGCGTATATCACTTCAGGAAAGTATACCCTAAAAGAGTACAGTGATAAATTATGTTTCACTAGTTATATGGAGACGCATGGGGCCGCTAGATCGATCCATTCTCGAGGTGCGAAGGAAAAGTCCGTCGGTATTAAGTCTGAGTTCTGAATACGAGCTAGTATGTCTAGACGATATAGATAAATATTCAATACCAGCGTAATTAGCACTAATGTAAATTATTTCGATAAGGACAGCCAACACCAAAAACTGCGCGTACTGTAAATCCGACTCTAGCGATGACAACTTAGTATGCTAGTCGAAAATAATTAGCCACTGAGTCACCCGTATCTATGAAGTCCATTCTGTCGTAATGAGCCAAATAATCACCGTGGGCGGAGTAATAGGTTCATAGTTTCCTTGTGAGAATGAGAGCAGTGCTAGTCGGACACAGGGTAACAGGACGGTAGAATCCAGTAATTGACGTGCTTCTATGACTGCGAGTACATCTAGATTCACTCGGAATTAACTTATAGAAAATTGTGATCACACTAAGTATTTTATTTATAATTATCAAATTATATTTAGGCATATGTCGTACAATCAAATCACACGGAGTGGAGAGAACGTCGTTGTGTAGTTCGATACTGTTTCCGCGACTATACATAATTCAACTTATCCAGTTACACACACTCCGTTACGTAGGTCTACCTGCAGGACACAACTCTACCAGGGAGGTGAAACAGAGACCATCTTGTAACCTGATTATACAAGGACCACTTCATTCCCAGTCTTGCGTCTTGCGTCGGAATGCTATCTGGACGATGAAACACACATATTAGACAAACAATTTACACATCCGTGTCGCCGTACAACGGTTCTGACTCGCAGCGCTCAGAGTTAAGCCTTCTGCTCACGACGTCCACGTAACGATTGAATAGATGCGTGTCGTCGTCTACCAAAAAGAAGAGTGTCAAGTAATAAGACAGAGAGAGACTAACCTGGCACGTCTGTTGTACCCCTGTTTAATCCATCTCTTAGTTCGCTCCATGGGTACGTAGACTCCATAGTTGTCTCCACTCTACGTCCGACTTACAACGGCAACCACTGGACGGTGCACGAACGTACATGTTCGTTGTCGTCAATGTGTGTGAGTATACAACGTCAGTATGGTCTGTTTGCGACAGGTTGTCTCTTCTAAGTACATAACAATTAATCGGTTGCCAGTGGTCGCGTCTTCTACTCTACATACTTTAGTTCGCTGGTACTACAATCAGAATGTACTCCATTCATCTGATCGTCTGTCCCGCCTGTCGACGCCTCACTGACTCTTATAGTATTAAGACACAGAGTGATGTCTGTTGTGAGACATCCATCCGGTGTATTGTGTGTGTGTGTGGTGTGTGTGTGTGTGTGTGTGTGTGTGTGTGTGTATGTGTGTGTCGTTGTGTGTGTGTGTGTTGTGTGGTGTGTGTCGTGTGTGTGTGTGTGTGTGGTGTCGTTGTGTGTGTGTGTGTGTG
>NW_011366121.1:62434-69335 GCF_000735185.1 Notothenia coriiceps | reverse complement strand
CAAGATAAGTTCTTCTAGAACATGTTGAACACAAAATACCTGTACTTGCTACTTCAGTACTATACATTGGTTGATATCAAATCTATATGAATATCCTGTACTTTCTACTTCTTACATGTTTGAAACTCCAAATACCTGTATTAATCTAGTTCCATATCCTGTTACCATGTGGTGACACAAAATACCAGGAAGCATATAGTTAAGCGGACTGTACTGATGGTTGAACTCGATAATTACGCTGTACTGTGCGTAACTGTCTTACATGTTGAACGTCAAAACCTGGACGTTCATAACTTTGACATGTTGAACTCAAATACCTGTACTTTCTACATTCATTACATGTTGGAACTCAAATACCTGTTACTTTCTACTTCTCTCATTTTTCCAAACAGGGCTGTCCATTATTGTTCTATTAATATTAAAGGGAGGTCAGGTACTCTTTAAAACAGCTGCTAGTTATGGGTACTTTTTACTGAAGTACATTTCAAAGTTCTTTACTTTGGACTTGAGTAAAGAAGTTTAGTCAGTATTCTACTTTCACCAGAGTATTTTTAAACACTGATATCAGTACTTCTCTTTAGGAAAGGGTTGGTGTACTTCTACTTGATAAGGATGTGTGTACTTCTACTTGAGTAAAGGATGTGTGTACTTCTACTTGAGTAAAGGATGTGTGTACTTCTACTTGAGTAAAGGATGTGTGTACTTCTACTTGAGTAAAGGATGTGTGTACTTCTACTTGAGTAAAGGATGTGTGTACTTCTACTTGAGTAAAGGATGTGTGTACTTCTACTTGAGTAAAGGATGTGTGTATTTCTACTTGAGTACAGGATGTGTGTACTTCTACTTGAGTAAAGGATGTGTGTACTTCTACTTGAGTAAAGGATGTGTGTACTTCTACTTGAGTAAAGGATGTGTGTACTTCTACTTGAGTAAAGGATGTGTGTACTTCTACTTGAGTAAAGGATGTGTGTACTTCTACTTGAGTAAAGGATGTGTGTACTTCTACTTGAGTAAAGGATGTGTGTACTTCTACTTGAGTAAAAGGATGTGTGTACTTCTACTTGAGTAAAGGATGTGTGTACTTCTACTTGAGTAAAGGATGTGTGTACTTCTACTTGAGTAAAGGATGTGTGTACTTCTACTTGAGTAAAGGGTGTGTGTACTTCTACTTGAGTAAAGGATGTGTGTACTTCTACTTGAGTAAAGGATGAGTGTACCATCTCTTCCTAACGCCATGTGTGAGACGACAGCATGTAAACTCTCACTTTTTGGGAGGCACCTGTCCCACGTTGACTCGAACACAGATGACTTTGCGTGTTTGCATCCCCACGGAGCAGGAGGCGTCGTCGCCCCGCGTTCGGCCGCTGGACGCGTTGGAGGCGGGGATGGAGGTGTCCTCGATGCACTGCCCCCAGGCGCCCGTCTGCCAGTGGTACACCGTGCACGGGTGATCGTTGCAGCCCCTCACCTCCTGCAGGGCGCTGATGTTAGGGCACTGGACGCCTCCTGGGAAGAAAGAGCGTTCTCATCTTAAAGACATGCATTTTCTCACTTACACCTTTTTCATCGTTATTATTCAGTTTATAAAGCACCCTGAGCTTCCTTCAAAGGAATACTCGTAGTGAAGTGTTGTAGGGTTATTATGAATTGACTGAAATGTGTTCCAACCAGCGACAAAGAAGGAGTTCATCACAGGTTGGCTAGCATTCCCATTCTGCCATAAAACCTACAAACGAGCTCTGAGCTTCCATTTCCTCTCGAGTCGTTGGAAAACAAACCATGGTGCAGCAGCATGGAGGGTCTCTTTGTTGGAGGGCTGACAGATGATCTGACCCAGCCGGAGGGGGGTTAGAGTTACAGATTTGGCCCCAGGTGTGAACACCATGTGACCCCCTTCACCTTCACCACCAAACCTGGTCATTTGCAGCAGCCATCAACCCCCCCGAGGCCAGAGTCAGCCATTAGCGCCTCAGAAACATCGGAAAGTCTCCCAGAGACGAAGCAGGCGCGTCTGAGTCGGTCTGACCTTCACAGGGTCGCTGATACAAAGATCTTATTGGATCTCAGCGGGCGGCCATTCATCAGGCAGGAGCTCATTAACTGTTCCAGAGACACTCCATTACCGCGGCCCTCGCTAAGCGAAGAGTTCATTGATAAAAGTCAATTACTACAAATGAAACTCAACAGGAAAAGATGCACGGCTCAGATAACCTGGTGATCTTAGGGTTAATTAATAAACACTGGACGGCTTTGCTCTCTAGTATACCTTCTTTTGGTCCATTATGGCTCATTCTGGTGTGTTCTGTATATTTGACACTGTGTATAGATACTGTTAACATGTACATATTCACTGTTTACGTTTGTTTTCATTTGTTCATGTTCCTTGTCCTCACACATTACAGCGGGATGTAACTTTATGAATACATCATTTCCAGTGAACTCTAGTCAGTGAAACGACGGATAGGAACGTAGGTTCAAAATGACATTTACACCAAGTTTAAAAAAAGAGTAAGCGACAACAAATGAAGCCTTATGGTTTTTAATGGAGAATGATTTCAACCTTTGCAGGAGGGCTTCTTCCATTAACCCTCTGTGTGCTGACCTTTGCTGCACACAGAGCAAGCGACTGAAATTGCATGAAAACGTATTTTGCTTCTACTAATTTTGTTTATTTGTCGGATGTATAAATTGTCTGATATTGAAATAGTAGAATAAATAATACAAAAATAAAAATGAAGCCTCATGGTTTTTAATGGAGAAAGATTTCAACCTTTGTTCGACTCCTGCCCTACTTCCTGCCCTTTGCTGCACACTGACGTCTCAGTTTGATGCAGAGACCTGTCACATGACCTGTCACATGACCTGTCACATCTTTCACATGACCTGTCACATGATCTGTCACATGACCTGTCACATCTTTCACATGACCTGTCACATGACCTGTCACATGATCTGTCACATGACGCTTCACTCAGCACAAACACCATCAACCTGTCTGTCTGCACGCTGTCTCCCATCCATCACACCTAGCTAAAGGCTAGCAGCGCTAACAGCAGCCGGCTGTTCTGGCACGGCCTTCCTCTGTGTGAGGCTCCATCCACGTGACACACAGTGGAACTCACGGCGGTGAGGATGGGCCAAAGATTTAACGCTGAAAGATAAACGCTGATGTTCTGCCAAACCAGATGCTTAACCGTATGTGCAGTTTTAACGAGGTTTAGTCAGTCCTCCTCACAGTGTGATGATTGGCACCTTTTAGATATCTCACACTCACCTTGGGGGTGAAACACTTCATGCTTCAGGAAGTCTATTTCTAGAAGAGACTATTCTAAAAGGCACGGGGATATTGTTGGGCATGCAAACTAACGAGAAGAGATTACATCTGTCTACATCCCTCTAGTTATTAAACATGTGTTTTATACATACGATCACTTAACTTGACATCAAGACTTCAACATACCCACTCTGGTGTGGTTGAATAAATAACAGACAGGCTTTAGTAGATGTTTGAGAATGTAAAGGCAAATAGATATTTAAAAAGCGAGAAAAATGGGTTTTGTCATCACATGTTTCCTGAAGACCGGTATAATCCAGTTACAGGATGTGGAAAAAATACATTCAGATTTTTCATTATCATCCTTTAATGATGATGCTAATAAAGCATTCATACGCCCACCACTCACCTGGGGGTTAACACACTTAATGCAGAAATACCAGCACATCTAGAACTACTGTGTCAGAGGTTTCTTTCTATTCTCAAAGCACGGGGATTTTGCTGGGCCAGCAAATTGTCAGGGAAATAGATTACATCAAGGCAGAGACACTGCTACATCCCTCTAGTGATGAAACATATGGAGGCTACGTCCTACATCAGCAAAAAACCACGTCTAGGAACATCAAATATGAATGTACCGAAGATTGGGTTGACCAGCGACAGCAGGGAAGGACCTTGAACAGAAGCAAAGGGAAAACCCTGGTGATTTTAAAAAGAGAGATGTTATAATGATCAACACTGTGCTCCTGCAGCCTTTCCTTACCCTGCATCACGGTAACCCACGCCACTACCTTTGCCGTCGCTGCGGAGGAACACACAGAATCATTCATTGACATTTTGGGCTAAAAAAAGGCAAATGAGAAACGCGACAAAACCTAAAACGGCTGTGGTGACGGTTATAGATCCGTCCGTCAGATACAGATCTTTGTGGAAAGCTGGGTCGGGGTTATCTTTGCTCATATCCCATCAAGTGAATAATTGATTGAAAGGTCCGTAAGAGTCACGTCTAAACCACTTAATGCTTGGTTGGAGAGTCCATTCTGATTGGTCAGTTTGGACTTCCTGCCGTCTGTATCATAGGTCCAGTCGCGTCAACCCGCAGAACATAAATCAGGTTACATTAACATAAAGACTTATTGATTTACTGTAACTCATCAGAAAACACCAAAAAAGACTTTTAAATATTCATGTTTAGATTTCTGAAGAGCATGACAAATGTTATTTTCCATTTAACCCTGAGCCTAGTGTTTACTTCCTGTCTGCTGCTCTGTCTTTTAACCTCTTTCTTTCTCTTGTCTTCACGCGGGACAGTTTAACTATATCATGGATCCAAATCCAAATATAAACATTTCAATTAAAAAAGTATTCCACTGTGTTTTCTGATGGAGGAAAACCAATGGGTTTTGATTTAGTTAAATTGACGGGACTTCTTTCAGCGGATTGATATGAATGCACATTAGACGGCTTTTAAGAAACAACAAACTGCTGAATGTCCAAATTGACCAATCAGGAACGAGTATTGAACAAAACTCTTCCTTGTTCATGTGATGTTTTGGTGTTGTTGTTGTTGTTGTTTTTGTTTTTGTTTCTTTCCGTTAACTGTTAAGTGGGAACTTAGTATTATTTTGTACGTTTTTGTGTTTCTCTTATTTTCCTACGATACTGTTCTGATTGGCTGAGAATACGAAAATATAAAGGACAGACCATTTATTTCTATTTCTATTTATTTAGGGGAAAGGGTAATATCAGGTTTATTTTCTCCTCCCTCCTTTTCGGTACGATGTGTTTACAGAGAACATGTTTTGTAGATAACATTGTTATACATTAAGTTGTGTAGAAAAGCACGGAGATATTGTTTGGGCAAGCTAACGAGAAACATCTTTCAACATCCTCGTAGTTATTAAACATCTGTGATTTACTAAATACGTCAATCACTTAAAATCATTTATAAACATAAAATCACATAACCATACTCCACTCTGGTGTGGTTGAATAAATAACATGAGGAGGTTTTTAAAGATGTTTGAGAATGTAAAGTAAGTAGATATTGGAAAAAGCTAGAACATGTGTTGAAATCAGGTTTCGTGTAGAGCAAGCTATCATTACGTTGTGTGCATACCATGAACGGAACAAATAGAAATGAAATGAAATTGAAAAAGCTGGCGCCAAAGTGATTCTCAGGATAAATGAACGTCTTGCATTAATGTCTCTCTGCACACCTGTCTCTACCTGTGTTGTCTCCAGCTGCAGACCTATTGTGTGTACATGTCCCCTCTGCAGGACCTATTGTGTGTATAATTCCCTCTGCAGGACCCTTATTGTGTGTACATTGCCCCACTGCAGGATATATTGTGTGTACATGTCCTCTCAGAAGGACCTATTGTGTGTACATGTTCCCCTCTTGCAGGACCTATTGTGTGTAACATGACCCCTCTGGCAGGACCTATTGTGTGTACATGACCCTCTGGCAGGACCTATTTGTGTGTGTACATGACCCCTCTTGCAGGACCTAATTGTGTGTACCATGTCCCCTCTGCAGGACCTATTGTGTGTACATGACCCCCTCTGCAGGACCCTATTGTGTGTACCATTGTCCCTCTGCAGGACCCTATTGTGTGTACATGACCCTCTGCAAGGACCTATTGTGTGTACATGACCCCTCTGCAGGACCTATTGTGTGTACATGACCCTCCTACTGCAGGACCTAATTGTGTGTACATGACCCCTTCTGCAGGACGCTATTGTGTGTACATGTCCCCTCTGCAGGACTATTGGTGCGTACATGTCCCCTCTGCAGGTATATATTGTGTGTACATGTCCCCCTCTGGCAGGACTTATTGTGTGTACATGTGCCGCCTCTGCAGTGAACTATTGGTGTACATGTCCCCTCTGCAGGACCTATTGGTGTGTACATGTCCCTCTGCAGGACTAAAGGTAATTCTGATGTCTCTGACCTCTCCAGCGTTGTAAGCCAGGATGGACGGCTCGCTCTGTGCTGTTGCCCTCGGTGTTTTTCCCCGGAGCAGGTGTTGGAGCAGAGGGTCCCAGGAGCTCACAGGGGGGCTCAGGGCACAGTCCTTTGGGCAAGGGCACCTCCGCAGAGGGCAGCAATGCGGCAGGATGGCATCCCTCTGCAGAGCTGCCTCCTCCACAAACTCTTCCTGGCAGCAAAGATGGAAGGTATTGAGAATGATAGGCTATGGTCAGACGATACAAAGACATCCAGCTGGGAGGTCATCACATCTGCGTGCCTTCACAAGACACGGTACTAGGTCATTCAGGTTAGCTGAAAACACGGTCTCATTCAAACTCGGAAGATGAAAACACAAACTCCCGCGCGGCAGGAAGATTTTAAGGTATAGACATTTCAAGTCTCTATCCATGGCATGTGCTCAGCAGGATAACGTGTGGATCGTGGAGGATCAAGGAAACTGAAGTCTGCCTTCCAAACAGAGCAACATAATATATATAACACATAAACAATAAAAACAAATCAATAGTTGAAGAGAATGTTTTGAGATCTGCAAGTTAATACAAATAAAGAGTAGAAATAGTGCAAGAAGAGTCTGTATACAAGTCAATGGAATATGATATAATCAAACAAGATATTCTCCCACAGTAAAAATC
>NW_011366121.1:60867-62396 GCF_000735185.1 Notothenia coriiceps | reverse complement strand
GGGGGGTGGGGGTGTGTGAACTGACGCCAACAAAGAGCCGCAGCTACCAGAGGTACAGCTAATTGAGTATTTCCATGTTCTGCTACTCTTAACTTCTACTCCACTACAGTTCAGAGGTAAAAGGTGTACTTTTCTCCACTACATGTATTTAATACCTTTAGTTATCTGAGTACTTCTACTTTTACTCAAGTACATGATCTGAGTACTTCTACTTTTACCACAAGATCTGAGTACTTCTACTTTTACTCAAGTACAAGATCTGAGTACTTCTACTTCTACTTCTGAGTCCCTGGTTCTTTCATTCTGGCTCTACTCAAGTACCAGATCAGAGTACTTCTACTTTTACTCAAGAACAAGATCTGAGTACTTCTCCCCCTCTGGAGCCACTCACCTGTCCGGCAGGTGGCAGGGCAGGCGCTCCAGTCGCTGTACGGCGTCACGATGCAGTCCCTCCTGCAGGGCAGCAGGCAGGGTCTCACGGTGTTGGGGCGCAGACTCTCCGGACACCTGGAACACATCGTCACATGGTCAGATAAAAGCACCGTAAAGATGAAGGAGATGGTAGTGGAATAATAATGATAACAACACATTTTTATAGCGCTTTTCCTAATGCTCAAATAGGCTTAAATTAAACAGTATATCAAAAGTATATATCACACTAAAATCATGTCTTTAACCCTTATGTTTTATGATTGAACCTGAGAGAGGTCTTATAAGTGTTTGAGAACATTCCTAATGTGTTTCAGTTTGAGCTCTTTACTTGCAGCTCATTGCATTCGATAGGAGCCAAAGACTTTGAGTCGAGACTATCCTCCTAGAAAAACAGGCAAAATAAGATCTATGACACAACATTACCTAATACCCCCCCCCGCCCCACTAAACGTTAAGCTGCCCCTAGTCGCAATATGAATTACTGTTACTGTCCAAAACAAAGAAATAACAAATCTCCAAAAAGCGCTTTTTTTAATTGGATTTTTAATTTGTGTAGTTTTTTTTATTAATTAACATAAAAAGAAGGAAGGGAAATAATGGAGCTGATAACCAAAGCCTGTGGATAACCAAAGCCTGTGACATTAATATAGATGTCTACAATTAGTAATCAAAAATAACAATTGACCCATTAATCCCATATACTATCAATCATTCACATTTACAGTCAAAGGCTTTTCCATTTCAACCAAAAAAGGCCCATTTTTCTTATTTCAGAATTGTTTGGATTGATTGCATCTCAATGATCCCTCTCTAAAAGTAATGACTTCCTGAAATGTTCTTAATTCTAGTATATGCTATAAGTATGCTCTTTCTTTTGTACCTGCAGTGATTTGCCTGGCTGAACTGAAACTGAACCCTCATCTCAAATCATGAATTCCTTCCCTATAGAAAAGCAGGAACGCCTTTTTTGTGTGGAGCCATCCAGGATGTTAGCTTTGCTCAGACCTCCCATGGCAGACCACAATGAAAGGTTTCTCAGGAAAGGAAGCTCTTCAGCAAACAGAGACGCATGTATGCACACATTTTAAAAGTTTCAA
>NW_011366121.1:51067-53360 GCF_000735185.1 Notothenia coriiceps | reverse complement strand
GGGGGGGGGGCTGATAACTATACATGCTGTGTCTCAATCTGTGTCTTTCTACACTTGGTTGCATTCACACTGAAAACAGCAAAAAGGCTCGATGGTCAACATATTGACTACAAAGCTGAAGTGGGTCAAGATGGCTACCAGCCTTCCAGACATACATAGAATATAAATGTTTCACTTTTTGGTAAGTAGACTGGTTTCAGAGCCATATGAAAAGGCCCTGTAGCCTCGCAGCGCTTCAGAGAAAGCACAATCCTTATCTCCCTTTCCTCAGACTCAAAGTATTTTTGTAAAGTTTCTTTATAAAACTGATGGCTGCCAGGATGTCTTTTGTTAGAGGAATCCAGTTCTCGAAAATTCAAGAGAACTGGATTCAACCAATAAGCAATCAGACACCCAGTTAAAGAGGTGGGGGGGGGGGGCTGATAACTATATGTGTGTGTCTCTTTGTTGCATTCACACTGCAAATGGCAAAAAGGCATCTCGACTACAAAGCTGAAGTGACTCAGCCCACCTCAGCTTTGTAGTCAAGATGGTTTTAGTCATTTGTTTGGTAAACACAGACATACACAATTTACAATTTGATTCAATAAAAGTACCGCTTTACCTACTTCCACAAGACGCCACCGTTCATTTCATTGGGTTTATTGAGCAGTCTGTAAGGATTTGGTCCCACGAACGATAGCTAGTTAGCTAACACCTTGAATGTGTGGTTTAAGCTGCCCAGACCCTCCAACAGGAAGTAATTAAACCTCCAACAGGAAGTTATTAAACCTCCAACAGGAAGTTATTAAACCTCAAACAGGAAGTGATTAAACCTCCAACAGGAAGTGATTAAACCTGCAACAGGAAGTAATTAAACCTCCAACAGGAAGTTATTAAACCTCCAACAGGAAGTAATTAAACCTCCAACAGGAAGTGATTAAACCTCCAACAGGAAGTGATTAAACCTCCAACAGGAAGTAATTAGGCCCTAAAACAGGGAGTTAAAATGACCCTTGTGGTCATCTAGGATGGAAGTCTTATAAGGTAAGCAAATAGTAACCAGGACCGTTCAAACATAACACCTGCACTGTTTTTACAAGACTCTACCCTGCACTCCCCTCTGCACACTGATATATTTAACATGTTCGTTCAAATGCTCAACGTTTTACTGTGAAATCTTGATTCAACAGTTTCTTTATCACTTCATTTAAAAACATTGTGTATCATTATTTAAATATGTTATTCAATGTTGTCTCTTTGTTTACCTCGTGTGAATCCTGTTTCTAACTCTGACCCTGTTGCTGCTATAAACGCCTGAATTTCCCCAAGGAGATAAATAAAGTTTCATCTTATCTTATTTTAACACCACTACCAAGCACGTAAGAAGCGTTCGAGGAACACGTTGAATTCCTGCCGTTTCCAGGGATAGGAATGCTTCACTTTTTGGTAAGCAGAAGACGCTCAGAGTGGGGGGGGGGGGTTTCAGAGAAAGCAGCATCCTTATCTCCGTTTCCACAGACGCAAAGTGTCTCTGTAAGCTCAGATCTGAGCAGGTGGAGTGATACGAGTTCACCCTCAGCTCTGCAGGCTTTACAAAACCATCAAAGAGACCATTTTCTTTTCAGCGCTGCACGCTTCAGACGAGTCGAACTGCAGCAGACGTTTCCTCTTTGCAACGCTGAACATCTCAGACGGAGGCAATGTGGAAGAAAGGACGAGCAAATCCAGACTGACTGTGGAATCTAATTCAACAATAACTCTTTCAAAGGAAGCACCTCTCTAGCTGAGTGCCTCTCAGAGGATTGAGGTCGCCTTCAAGATGCTCACCAGACATCTCAATAGATCTGGATGATAAAGATTGCATGAAGGAAAGGAAAGGAAAGGAAAGGAAAGGAAAGGAAAGGAAGTATGAATGATTAGGTAATATGATATGATGAGGGGTTAAATACAATGATACAGGGATGTGGTATTCCTGCATTGGACCCTGAAGGCAGCATCTCCTGGTCCAATAGGATTTCTCCAAGATAGGACTCTTTAAAGTAGAGGCACTACACACTGATATACACCTGAACATCAGCAGGAGAGGACTCTTTAAAGTAGAGACACTACATACTGATATACACCTGAACATCAGCAGGAGAGGACTCTTTAAAGTAGAGACACTACATACTGATATACACCTGAACATCAGCAGGAGAGGACTCTTTAAAGTAGAGACACTACATACTGATATACACCTGAACATCAGCAGGAGAGGACTCTTTAAAGTAGAGACACTATATACTCGCGTTCAACTCTACGATGTGAACAT
>NW_011366121.1:48953-51044 GCF_000735185.1 Notothenia coriiceps | reverse complement strand
CCCCTCTGCAGGACCTATTGTGTGTACATGACCCCTCTGCAGGACCTATTGTGTGTACATGACCCCTCTGCAGGACCTATTGTGTGTACATGACCCCTCTGCAGGACCTATTGTGTGTACATGACCCCTCTGCAGGACCTATTGTGTGTACATGTCCCCTCTGCAGGACCTATTGTGCGTACATGTCCCCTCTGCAGGATATATTGTGTGTACATGTCCCCTCTGCAGGACTTATTGTGTGTACATGTCCCCTCTGCAGGACCTATTGTGTGTACATGTCCCCTCTGCAGGACCTATTGTGTGTACATGTCCCCTCTGCAGGACTAAAGGTATTCTGATGTCTTACCTTCTCCAGCGTTGTAAGCCAGGATGGACCTCGCTCTGGTCTGTTTGCCCTCGGTGTTTTTCCCGGAGCAGGTGTTGGAGCAGAGGGTCCAGGAGCTCCAGGGGCTCAGGGCACAGTCCTTTGGGCAAGGCACCTCGCAGAGGGCAGGCATCGGCAGGATGGCATCCCTGCAGAGCTGCCTCTCCACAAACTCTCCTGCAGCAAGATGGAAGGTATTAGAAATGTAGCTATGGTCAGACGATACAAAGACATCCAGCTGGGAGTCATCACATCTGCGTGCCTTCACAGACCGACACAGGTTAGGGTTAGGGTTCATTCAAACTGGAAGATGAAAACACAAACTCCCCGGCAGGAAGATTTAAGGTATTAGACATTTCAAGTCTCTATCATCATGTGCTCAGCAGCTACAGTGTGGATGTGGAGATAAGAAACTGAATTCCTCCTCCAACAGAGCAACATAATATATATAACACATAAAACAAATAAAACAAATCAAATAGTGAAGAGAATGTTTTGAGATCTGCAAGTTAATACAAATAAAATAGAAATAGTGCAAGAAGAGTCTGTATACAAGTACATGGAATATGATATAATGCAAACAGATGAATGTTTCTACACAGTAAAAATCTGGAGAGTTAATTTAACTCTGAGATAAGGTCCATATGTTCACTGGCTCAGTGTTCAAATGGACTTTTGAAGTGTTAAATTAACTCTCCAGATGTTACTGTATGGTCTAAATGCAGTCAGACCATACACAGATATCCAGATGAGTCATTCCACAGATTTACATTTTTATCTGTGTGCTTTAACAGATATAAAAAAGTTAGGGTTGATTCAAAATGGAAAAGGAAAACACTGTTTTTGATAACTGAGCTTTCTGAATAATGAACTTCAGCAGATTTAAGTTGTCAGAAATATTCTGCAGACTAAAAAGCATTCGTCAATAAAGAAATGTTGAGCCAAGAGACGAGGAACCTGTCCATCATGTTCAGACATTTTTAGTTTTATATTTGGCCTTTCACAAATAATAAAAAGGTCTTAAAAATGTGCTAGAAGCCCAAATAGTCCTGGCCCATGTTATGTGCTAAACGTGTTATTTTCCCAAAAGCAACACAACTAAGCTGTTTGTAATGTTATCGTTAGGCGATTCACGTTATTATAAATCTATCAGTAATGTTTCACCCTGTCTGAATCTAAACGTTAGAAAAGGGAATGCTAACGTCATCTTTCTGGTCCCCGTTGTTCCCACATGTCCAATCACTGCAACACATCCATGCAATGGTCCTGACCCGTATGCATATTTTCCAGATGTTTAATCCTTAATGTTTGGGAATGTAAAGGTGAGTTCATATTTAAAAGCTAGATTTAATTGAGTGTTCTTATAGCAGTGCCAATCACAGAGCTATCATTGCTGTTGTTAAATCTTTATAACGCTAGAGGCTCAGTCTTTAAGGTTAAGCATGAGTTGAAGGACCGTCACGTCTAACAGGACTGAAGGCAAAGGGCCTTAGAATAAACACAGGTTTATATTTGAGGGTTTTCTCTGGGATTTGTTGACAATATTGATCGGATCTGCAGGCTGTCCTCGGCCCAGCATATCTGTGAAAATGTCTTTGTGAAGGGCGGAGAGAACCAGTGACACCACGGAGACCCCGGGGGAAACAGATCCATTTCCATCAGAAGGACACAACAAGAGATCAATACGAGTCAGGAGGAACTCTGAGGGAAGCCACATGGTGCTGGGG
>NW_011366121.1:42955-48926 GCF_000735185.1 Notothenia coriiceps | reverse complement strand
CTCCCCCCTTGATAATTCTCGATCGTTATCTTATTATACATCCATGGTTGGCACGCTGGTAACTATTTTTTTTTAAAATGGCACTTCATATCAAAAAGGTTGCCGACCCCTGGTCTAAACTCTGACAAAGGAAACATAATGGTACAAGTTCAATGGATTTCAGACTAGCATAACTTCCCCCCAGACATTTAGTTCTTGTTCTAATAATTCGACAGAGGAAGATAGTGTAAAAAGATTTCCCTCTACGATTATCAGTTTCTAACTCGTACACCAGGACTATTCAGTTATAGAAGACCACGCTGTGCAGGGACAGCCATAGACCATTTTAAATTCACAGTTGTGTAAAATATGTAAAGTTTAACAGAACAAACGAGAAAGATCAAATGTAAGAAAGACAGACGACAGAAGTCTCCAACACCCCGGCGGTCCGAATCCCCCAGAAAGCCTTTCAGCTACAAATCACAGCCAACATTTGCAAACACTCTCCTCTCTTCTTCACAACAAATCTTCCAGAGCCAGACATCTTTAAAACAACAAAGACGATGTTTCCTCCGGTGTTTGGTGTGGCCTGGTTCTCTGCTTCAGTCCCAAACGGCTGCAGAGAGTCTGAAGGTCGTGCGGCTGATGGATGGTTCCTCGCTGAGCCTCAACAGCAGAGACTCATTCTCATGCAAATTGCCTCCACTTGGCCAGAGGTGCGTCCTTTAATAGTGTCGCTTAAGTATGCATACACGTGGCCTGCCCTTGAGGACCCTCGTAACACACAAACATTTGTCCAATGGAGCGATGTGATTGGATCAGGTCATATCTAATTATTTGACAGAGTAGGGTGTGTTGTTTTCTTTATAGCTGCTAAACACATGCACCGTGAAGAGAGCAATAGAACATCAGATCAGGACAATCCCGTTTGTAGACCTGGGGACACTCACAAGTGGAACAAGTACTCTGAGTAACAGAAGAAACACTTTGGTCCTTAAATACTCGATTGTAAGTAAAAGTCCTTCATTCAAATGTTACTTCAGTACATAGTTATTCCAGAGACATCTACTGAAAGGATCAAAAGTACTCTTCCTGCACTATGGATTCATTTCACAGAATTACCGTTGATTGTTTTAGTTGGTAACTCTATAGGTGGTTACTTTGAGTGTTAAATGAATGCAGTGGAGGTAAAAGAACAATATCTGTCTCCAAATGAAGCATCCAATGGACTCACTGCAGTACAGGGATGTGAACATAGTGCAATACTTTAGTAAATGTACTTTAGAGAAACAGGAGTCCTGACTCTGTGCATGAGCAACATTCAATACAACATGCCACCATGACCATCAAATGGTGATTTATACACTCATTAAACCACATTTCAGTTAAAGATAAAGATGTTTTCTCACATGTTAGCCACTAGACTACAGCTTGTGTAGGTCCATTTAGAGTTCATTACATCATCTGATACACAAAGAGCTGCCTTCTGTATTCAAAGGACATTGGAACAAAAGCTTGGTTTTAAACGGTTTTGGAAGAAAAAGCAAAGAGAGTTTGGTGGACAGGAAGTGGCGATACCAGCCACAGATCTACAAATGAAAGCTGTCCGTCAGAAGCTCTCCTACAGCCTTTCTAGAACATTGTTATTACCATTCTGCGTTCTGCGCCCTGCCCTGAGCGTCATGAGTCATTCTGTCCGCTGTGACTGGTCCTCTGATTCTGAGCACTGAGCAGTAATTGGCTGAGCAGACAGAGACTAATTACAGCCTCTCAATATTCTCCTCTGCTTCTATGTGATGCCTCCGTTCAACCTGCACAGCCAGCACTTTGCCACGCTGCCTACTGAATCACTTTTTAATATAACACAACTATCACAGTCAAAGAGCTTTTGGAATATTGTCTTATTGAACGTTACCAAACATCCATTCCCTAAAGGCAGATCAGGTCAAGCCAATACATGCTGTAATAATAAAGATATCCTTTCCTAAAGAACATCTCTGCAAGACAAGGGGAATCATTTCAAATGCAGAGTTGATATTGTACCTAATACGTTGTGCAAATGTCCTATCTAATATCTAATTAGGAATTTAAGAGAATAACCAAACGTACATTGTACCACCTGGGGCTTTTACAGCCAATGGGGCTTTTATCGAGTCCTGGGGCAGTTTAACAAGTCCTATGTTCCTAGCTTTAGTAGTTAATGGTGGGCGGTGGTGGCGAACTCCATAGGGACTTGGCTTGGCAACTGGAAGGTCACCAATTCATGTCCCGGTAAGACCAAGTGCTACCGAGGTGTCCCTGAGCAAGGCACCGCTCCCCACACTGCTCCTAACACTAGGATGGGTCAAATGCAGAGAAACCGTTTGGTTACATAGTACCTGTACTACGTAATGACAATACAAGTGCAAACAAAATAAAAACAATGGGCCCTGTTTTGCTTTAGTGGTTTTCCCTCTCCGGTAGGTTCTATAGGTTTTCAATGCATGTAAATGGTCTGCAAACGGCTAAAGGCACTAAATACAATAATAATCACAGATTGTTTTGCTGATTCATCATTATGCAGATAAATTCCTGCATAATGTATAATGACAATTAGAAACACAAATATTTGTACCATTTTCATGTTATCCGCGATTCAACAGGAAGTAGGAAATGATTGTCCCAAATTTCCTGGAAATCCATCAAATGTTTTTTTAATAAATGCCTTTTGAGGCTAAACAATGTAATCGTCAGGCAGGTGGTGCTATTGAAACTCTGGAGACGAGGAAGAATGAAAGAAAACGATGTCATGAAGTTCAATCTTACTGTATAGCTATTTGGAAAATGTATTTTGGAAACATCCAAACTGAAAAGCCATCTCTGGAGCCCCCACGCTAACATGGACCAGTCTTATGAGGGTGTTTGGACAATAAGGCACAGAATATCAAACGCCAAATGGTCAGTACTGGCTTTGAAACACCATGTCATTAAAAGAAGTTATACCTTCAAATTGGGAGGTATTCAGCACATAATCAGCCATCATAACACAGCTGAAATACACCACACAACATCCTGTTAATGGCTTTTATTCCACGCAGACCAAACCACAGTCCATTTCCTGCTTTCTGTTCCTCCCGGTCCATAACAGGCTGATGAATGGAGGCCTGCACACACTCTGACCTTGCTCAGGAGTCTCTGAGCCAGATGGTGAAGTCTCTGACGCCAAATGAGGAAACCTGTTCGCCCGGTGCCGCCTGACATTAATAACAAACTCCAGATCCAGCCGGGGAATCACGGCGGCACTGAGGCAGCTGCTGCCGGCCGAAACACTGCCGACACAACTGGGCTTCACCGGAGAGTCCTCTTCAGTAACAACACATTCCTCACATGCCTCATATCGTTTATTACAAATATACTCAGCTTTTTCTTACACTTCTCACTATGTTTTTACACAATAAAATAACATGTGCACCTGCAGCGTCACACCTTTTGCAGTGACGTTGTTTTTGGAAATTCAATATACGGAGATTTCTTCAATCTTTTTTTTATCAATCAACATCGAATCACACATGTTGTGTTCAATGACACAAAGAACGATAACTCTTTTACTCCAGAACATTTGCTACGCGGCTCTTTTCCACTCAGGATATAATAATCTCATTTCGGTAGCCAGTACTTCTGCTTCTGAAGGTATACACGCCCAACCTGCTTTTTTAGATGGATGGATCCAGAGAGCATCTAGTTTGAGAACAATTTGTCTGTTTCAGCAACAAAGAGCGTGAACGTTAGCCACACTGTGTTAACATCTAAGCGAAAGCTACCGAACGCAACTTTGGTAATGCTAATCATGTTCGTAAGGTTTGTAAGTATATCCTATTGGCAAAATAAGATATAAATACAGAAGAACAAGCCCTGTTAGGAGACAGGAAGTGTGTACAATGTGATACCATTGGTGCGGCTTGAATAGCATCTTTAGTAAAGAGTTAAATACTCACATGCCTCATATCTTTCTGATTGTTTACACTAAATGTTCTCTTTCTAGACACATCAGGAGAATATGACCTTCTGTCCAGGAAGTTATAATACGAGTCCACACACAACCAAAACATTAAATCAGTCAGACTTTCTGCAGCTCTTTCAATAAAGAACATTAGCTAACCTGCTCTTTTTCACTTAGTCTGGATAGCAACGAGTACTAAATATGGAGATCTTTATACATAATCTGCATTTTTCAGACAACAGTTTCCTGTTTCAGCAACAAACAGCGTGAACGTTAGCCACACTGTTTCAACGTCTAAGCTAACCTTACCGAACGCCCGAACGCAACTTTGGTGATACTAAACATGTCCGTCAGCTGTGTAAGTATGTCCTATTGGCAAAAGAAGATATCAATACAGAGCACGCCCTGTTAGCAGACAGGAAGGGTGTACAATGTGATACCATTGGTGCGGCTTGAATAGCAGCTTTTAGCTTTAGCCCCGAACACGTGCCACCAGGGAGGGTCACAAGCTGCACAGAGGAACACTCGATTTGAGGATAAGCATTGTTATAAACGGTGAAACTGCTCGTGTGTGCTCTCAGATATTATGACACATTACCGACAGCATCCTCTCCCAGTCTCTGTGGGATCTGCTGATCATCCTCGAGAGCCGATGATTAGATGATATCAGAGCAATGGGACACACGGGGAAGCCGTCCCCTGAGTGGAGCTGGGAAAGGATTCTGTTGTCTCGATAAGAGGAGACTCTTCAGGAGGAGGGGCTTCCTCTGAATCTGCTGACACGCTTTTTATTACTGAGGTCATTTGCAGATTCTCAAAACAACTGCTGCCATTAAATGCATGTTTGAGAAGTCGTTGATCCATTAAGGTATGATTACATGTTCATTAAAGGGTTAGGTCTAATTCAACACATATAGCATGAGGGGAGTTGTGCTGGCGAGGGCGTTTGCTAATGTAGGCGACATCTATTACATGTTACATGTTGACACAGTTTCCCTATGTGTTGGCAGAGGCACAACATGCTCCTATGAACCTGAACATGAGCAGAATGTGGACCCCTTTAAGGGTGCGTTCACACCTGCCTTGTATAGTCCGGTTGAATCGAACCCTGGTGCGTTTAGCCGCTTGGTGCGGTTCATTTGGGTCGGTGTGAACGCAGTCCGAGACCTCTGAAGTGAACTAAACAACCGGACTTTGGTCCGCCTAAAGACGTGGTCTCGGACCGCTTGCTAGTGAACTCTGGAGCGGTTCACCAGAACGCGGATATCTTAAAAATATTTAGCGAAAGACTCTTTCAAGACATCCGCGGTTGTTTAGTTAAAGAGTGGAGCAGAATGAAGTGTTGAACAGTGTCGTGTTAAGTAAACATTCTCCGTCAACTACATAAAAGTAAGAACACCTGTCGTCGGTGAAACGCCCCCTCCTTACTGCAGAACGTCTCTCATTGTATGTGTTATAATGTTTTTTAACGGACGTTGTCTGATTATATAATCATATGCGCGGGCCGCTAGTTTCTGTTGATCTCCAGATTAACAGCAGCATGAGTATAACCTGCCGAAAGTGCCGATGCTCCATGGCGGAGGCTCCGGTAGAAATTGCCGGGATTTGCGTTTTTACCCCCTTAATGTCTGACCAATGGTTGAACAGCATTTCCGAGCACATGACTTGTGTTTAAAGTTTATAGTCCGTTTGAGTTTTGCGTGTGAACGCAAACCGAGCCTTCTGCGCACCAGAAAACGGACTATTAGGTGTGAATGCACAACCCAGTCTCATGGCATTTCGTGTTCACCAACACGATTTTTAATCTATTGATTCGTGTTCACCAACACGATTTTCTCCTTTTTTTCGTGTTGCACAGCACGATTTTAAAAGCAATGTATTTCTACTGGTAATGTGTTTCATGACTTTTGTTGCCGTCTGTGAGGAAAATAAATGGGGCTCAGAGCCTCAGAATACTGAAATCTGTATTTTTAAATCTTTTTTTCCTTCTAATTTGTTATTCTTTTCAAAATA
>NW_011366121.1:7207-42931 GCF_000735185.1 Notothenia coriiceps | reverse complement strand
CTAAGAACCAATCAGATTGCTTGATTTGACTTGTCCGTTTTATAATGTTTTGTATCGCACGTTGTCTGATTATATAATCATATGCGTGGGCCGCTAGAGTCTGTTGATCTCCAGATTAACAGCACCATGAGAATAACCTGCCGATGCTCCATGGCGGAGGCTCCGGTAGAAATTGCAGGGATTTGCGTTTTTACCCCCTTATGTCTGACCAATGGTTGAACAGTATTTCCGAGCACATGACTTGTGTTTAAAGTTTATAGTCCGTTTGAGTTTTGCGCGTGAACGCAAACCGAACCTTCTGAGAAATGAAACATTGGAACAAACTGTCGTCTGGTGCGCAGCAGAGAGCGGACTACTAGGTGTGTATGACTCTTTTTCATGATTATGAGATACAAAGTCAATCATAGGTCAAAAAGATGAAGCACAAACGGTTCCATCCGTTCGCTTTGATTGGTCAGACACTGAATCAGTATCGTCATTAGTGCACTTCAGTAATGAGCAGATGTACAAATGAATAGAATGGATTATTGAAATCCCACTTCAGGAGGAAGCTATGTGTGAGCGAGGACAGGTGCACGCCGCCATCTTTCTTTCTTTCCACCTCTCATCCTCCACTCCTGCCCTCCCTCCTCATCCCTTTCTCCCACCGTCTCCTCTCCCTTCCTCTCAACACCTCTGTGTGCTCAGTCTGGAGGACGGAGGCGTGTTTGCTGTGGAGCGACTGGTCTGAGTGGTTTCCAGCAGATGGACGGAGGCTCGATAAGCATGGACATGTGTGTGTGTGTGTGTGTGTGTGTGTGTGTGTGTGTGTGTGTGTGTGTGTGTGTGTGTGTGTGTGTGTGTGTGTGTGTGTGTGTGTGTGTGTGTGTGTGTGTGTGTGTGTGTGTACCAACATTAGCATATTCATATAGCATGAGATTTGATATTAGCTCTTTAATTCTGCACATGGCTGCTAATATCAGTGACTTTGTGCAGAGCGGCGACAGATGACAGGAGTTTAGTGTGTGTGTGTGTGTGTGTGTGTCTGTCTGTCTGTCTGTCTGTCTGTCTGTCTGTCTGTCTGTCTGTCTGTCTGTCTGTCTGTCTGTCTGTCTGTCTGTCTGTCTGTCTGTCTGTCTGTCTGTGTGTGTGTGTGTGTGTGTGTGTGTGTGTCTGTGTGTCTGTCTGTCTGTCTGTCTGTCTGTCTGTCTGTCTGTCTGTGTGTGTGTGTGTGTGTGTGTGTGTGTGTGTGTGTGTGTGTGTGTGGTGTGTGTGTGTGTGTGTGTGTGTGTGTGTGTGTGTGTGTGTGTGCGTGCGTGCGTGCGTGCGTGCGTGCGTGCGTGTGTGTGCGTGTGTGTGTGTGAGTGAGTGTGTGACAAAAGCCTGAGCAGATTATTTGAAAGCTCATAAACAACTATTTTTTTGTCACAGATGTCTTTTTGAAGCCGTTTTATAACCAGCCTGTTTCAGAATGTGCTTTAACAACAAGCTGAACATGACTCATCTCAACTCAGATCCGGCTGCACTCTCTTCTTGTAATGTGAGAGGATATTCAGCCATTGATAAGCTGTTAGAGTGCATCCTAATATAATTGAAAATGTACAACAAACGCACTACAGCGGTTTAAACCTCTTCCATCAGGAGACACGCTGCAGCTTTAGAAAGGAAGCAGATATAGAAACACAAATGTTCCACATGAAGAAACATCTTCAGCAACACATGCAGCGTTTAGAGAACGTTCAGCAGCGTTTAGAGAACATTCAGCAGCTTGAGGAGACATGCAGCGTTTAGAGAACAGCAGCTTGAGGAGACATGCAGCGTTTAGAGAACATTCAGCAGCTTGAGGAGACATGCAGCGTTTACTAAAAGGCAACCCTAACCCTAAAGGAACTTCATTGTTACTTAATGATGTACCAATGCTTCATAAAGCTGTGTCATTGATAAAAACAACTTTAAGTCAAGAAAGTTGTAGAAAAAATCCTCCAGGAATAAAAGCAGTTAGTAAACCACCCTAATATAATGTCACTAAAGGAAGATGGAGTATGTGCGTTGCGACCTGATGACCGATAGAAAACCTCCCAGATGGCATCACTCAGAGCCAGAGAGGGGGGGTATGTTCTCTGGCAAAGTGAAGCAGAACACGTAGAGTGACATCTAATGGGTTACGTATGGGAGATGAATTCAAATCACTGCATTTGATTGGTGTTTTTCTTACGACTCTAGCTCACTGCTCTCCACTTGTTGGTGGTGCCAAGAGATTCTGTCCGTCAAGATCAGACAGACCGAGAGGAGACGCAGGACGTTCACTCTCTCTCTGTTTACTTATTACTCATGGAGCAGGTCGCTTGTGGAAAATACAAGTTTCAAGATTCAAGTCTGTATCATCATGAGCTCAGCAGCTTCAGTGTGGGAGATGAAGTCTGAAGCCCTCTTCCAGCAGAGCAACATGAACACAGGGCATAGAATGAAACTGATCAAATAGGGCAAGAGGATGTTTTGAGAAGTGCAAGTTAATACAAATAAAATATAAATAGTGCAAGAAGAGTCTATATACGAGTAAATGGAATATGATATATAGATTAAATAATTAGCAAGATGCAATCAGAGGAATGTTTATGGATGTCCTTTAAAAGGTGCAGGTGTTTAATAGACTCATGGCCGGTGGGATGAAACTGTGAAATGTGAGATAGAACCAAAACATGTTGGATAAAGTGAGCGCTAGATCAGATACATGTAGAGACAACAGAAGAAAGGCATGCTGGGAAACTCACCCTCTTTGCTCCTGATGGCTGCGAGGTTGGGGGGGGTCTCAGAGCTGGTCTGCACGCAGTACACCTCCCTGGTCTGGAGGCCCCCCCCACACAGGCCGGTCTGGTTCCCCCTCCTCCGGTCCTGCTGACTCAGCAGAACGTCCACCCGGCACTCAGTCCACTCAGTGCTCTTCCAGCTATAACTGGGGGGGGGGGACATGGAGGGTTAATATAAAGAACAAGAAGTTCCAACATTGGGATCAATAAAGTATCTCTCTCTCTCTCTCTCTATCTCTCTCTCTCTCTGTCTCTCTCTCTCTCTCTCTCTCTCTCTCTATCTATTATCTATGTATCTCTCTCTCTCATCTATATATATATATCTATCTATGTATCTCTCTCTCTCTCATATCCTATCCCCTGTGTGCCTTGGCACTCTCTCTCTTTCTATCTATCTATCTCTCTCTCTCTCTATCTGTCTATCTGTCTAAATATCTAAAGGAGCATCTCAGTGGTGCAGGGGATTTCCTATTCCTGTGTAGGACCCTGAAGGCAGCATCTCTCTGGTCCAATGGGATTTCTCCGTTGGATGTTGTTCTAACATTGGTATAAAATGGGTGTAATATTGGTGTAACAAGGCTGAGTTAACGTGTTGTATGGGTGTAATAGCAGGGTAATATGAGTGTAATGAAGAAAATAGCAATACATTTTCCTATATACAGTATATTTACAAGTGATCGCCCATTTAAGGGTTAAGAAATCAATTATCCAGCAGATCAAACTCTACAGAGATCTTCAGATGCACTCTGGGAAAACCTTTGCAGAGCCGATATTGTCCTTCAACCGTTTGTTGTTGTTTGTTCGGAGGGACACTCAGGCTTTTCCAGGCTCTGAACAGCATGAGAAATAAATCTCTAAGCATTGTTAGAAAGACTTTCTTCCTCATTGACCTCCGCTCTGTGCTTACGACACGCCTCAGGGTCAAAGCGTTCTGCAGGACTGGCTTTAAGTGGTTTACTGGGACCGGTCAGCGTCCGCTCCGTGGATTCTGCTGCAGAATGAAGCACGGAGGTTTCCAGCCTGAGGTCAGGAGAGCTCGGCTCAGAATGGGATTCATTTGAGGTCGACAATGAAAGGCTGCAGATTCATGAGCGAGGCCTCAGAACAACGAGGCCCCTGGGAGAGCAGTGCATCTTGGGGCTTTGAGTTGCCCAGATGGGGCCAATCAGAGCCTCGCCTCCAGCTGTACGTCAAGCTACAGGAGCAGCAGTCCGTGCTCATTGATTTCATGCTAACGGCTGATTTTACTGCCCATGAATCTGATTTAAAGAGACCTATAGAGACTTTACTGTAAGTCAAACTCCAGAATCTGCCAATAACTTTCTCAAAAACCTTCGTTTACTAAAAACTCAATCTTTTACATTTATTTTGAGCACCCTTGGCTCTTTGGTTAAGCGCCAACAGCTAGACAGCAGCAGTCACAACAGATGCTGCTTTTGTTTCACACATGCATTGGAAATGTAAACATGAAACCGCACTCTGGACCAGCAGCGTCTTCAAATGTGATTCCCAGAGGACAGCGATTCCCTGACTGCTGTCTGCGTGGATTTTCGTAATAGTGTGAAGATCGGTCGTGAAATAAATCAGCCGACGCAAAACAGACACAGAGAGAGAGCGTGTTTCCTCAAGTTGCCGAATGTTTTCTAAATGCTGCATGTGTTGTCAATTTTGTAAAATAGATAGAACATTTTAACTGATATTTGACGTCCCACAGGGATCTGTACTTAGACCACTTTAGTTTTGTCTATGAATGCTTTTACTGTCATCTTCAAAGAAATATATATTTTAAACTTCATCACCTTTTAACCCATTTTCTACCATGTGTTTTGGAACATTTGTGTTTTTATATCTGCATCCTTTCTGAAGTTGCAGCGGGTTTCTCCTGATGGAAGGGGTTTGCACCTGTTTGCCACCGTAGTTTTAAAACGCTCTGAGGATTGATAAGGGTTCGTCTTATATTGACACTTGTACTTTATTCATATATCTCTCTCTCTGTACTTACACAATGCAGGGGGGCACTTCCTCTCCAGCAGAGCAGCTCTCCTTCTCCAGCAGCTCAGGACAGTCGGCCCCTCCGTCGATGGGGAACTGGCTCACTTTCCGGCTCCTGGTTCGATCCCCTTTGGGTCTGTTGGGGTCGTAGCACTCCTTGGAGCAGGCGGACCAATCAGACCACTCGGTGACGTCGCAGTCTTTGGTCATCACGCAGGCCTGGAAGGTGATTGGCAGAGAGTCCTGGGAGCAGAAGCTGAGGAGAAAACAAGATACGGTAAGAGGAGAGGAAGCTGTGATACTTTAAGGTTGATGTTACGAAATGTACGGAAACCCTGAGAGACATTTCAGGAAAACAAAACCTCAGGAACCAATTTCCACATCTGATCCAAAATCAAATTCACTGTTTTTGAACAGAAATACTCAAACATTTTACATTTTTGGGGGATATCTTTAGGGTTTGTAAGCAAGCTCCAGGAAGATCATTGGGAAAGAATGATCTTGGGGTTACATTTCCAAAAACAGGTAACAGGGAGGTGATTTTCTTTTTTGGTTTTGTTAAGGCCTATTTTGGTTACAAGAGGCTAAAATAAACAGCTACTCGATAATATTTTGTTTTGTTTTATTAAATTTTTTGAAGGGAAATGAGTCCACAGAAGCCTCCCAGGAGTAAAGACAGGAAGAAAACAAGCGTCTCCTGCCTGGATTACAGAGATGTAGACGGAGCTTCCCTTTGTCTGCCGATGTGACTCAAACAGTTTCAAAGTAGTTCATTATAAACCCAGCAGTTCGTTATCCGTGTTTTCAGCGGTGGCTGCTCAGCGCCATGGCTTCGTTTGATGATGGGGTTTCTGATGTGTTCAAAGACACTTGTTTTTCTCAGTGTGTTTGTAAAGGCTGACGGGCCGTATGGAAGAGACTGCCTCTCTTTTCTATGAGTTTCAACGCTCCAGTTGGTCCTCAACTCTTCTGGAGGTTCCTGAAGCTTTGTCTGTTCTTTTAGTGTTTTGTTCCTGCAGCCATTACGTTTCTCTCTTTAAAGCCTTTTATATTAAAGCAGAAGGTCTGGACATGATTATGGCCATATCAAGTATTAAAGATAATACATCTAACAGTTTGCACTTTGAGTGACAGTCAGAGGTGGTTGATGTGGCCAGGGAAAATAAAGTTTGGGGCTCTCTGCTGGAACTGCAACCCCCGCGACCCGGCCACGGATAAGCGGGAGAAGATGGATGGATGGATGGAGTTTGCACTTTGATGTAGTTTTCAAGAAAGAGTTTCATCCAAACTACGTAATCACAGGTGTTAGACACACTGTCCTAGATCCAACCAAGGGGAGGACGTGTTTCTGACTCCATTATATGATATGAAAAGCTCTGAGTTTCTTTAAAATGACCTGCACACAAATGACCTTCTGTTGTTTAACTGAACAGCAAATATCTCTTCCAAGTTGTGTGCCACAGCAGACAGGACAATGCTAACAAACAAAAGCCAGGTAATCCAACCAGAAGGCCCTAAAGAATCTGTCTTATTGATTTTCTGAAATCTTAATTCCACGATTGCATACTTGATTCTGATACCACACCAAACGGTCCATTCCTCCCTTAAACCCCCAATCCAAAGGCAGTCCTCACCAGGCCTTACCACTTAAAATCTGTTTCTTTGTCAAAGACCCAATGGAGTGCCTCCTCATTTTAAACACTTAACACTTGGGCATAATTAGCCACCAGGTAGAGTTCAAAATTCCCACAGCGCTTCAACTGTGAACAAACTTGACTGTGTGTTCTGGTCTGCATTAATATCCTCAGTATCAGCTAAGCCTCTTTGAAGCTTTTAGCCATCTGTGCATCCTGTGATATAATCCACTCCTCCAATATGGATGGAGTCCATGCGACAGCGGCTAAAGCAGATTTGTGCTTCACTTTTAAATACATATTCCAGAGTAGATATAAATCCCCATGCAGATATAGTATGCCACTTGATTGCACGACGAGTGGAGTTTGCATGATTTATGAATCCTGACCTTCTCCCAGGCATTAAAAGCAAACGTATCACACAAGCCTTGATTTGTCCTCAGGAAGTAATGGACGCTGCTCAGTGGCCTCTATTAGAGCACAGCCAGACAGAATGAGGCCATTCATCTCCGAACAAAGAGAGGCCACATGGCCGAGCTGCAGAATCACATGTAGTGAGACGTCTCTGACCAGTGTGAGCAGACAGAGTGATGCTCGTCAGCCACTAATTGAAACTGACAGGGATTCTCATTATGACCATCATTACTGAGGCCCCGCGTCGTGTCATTATAATCCTGGACGGATACCGTTAACAATCCCACTAATTAAACACCAACCTATTGGCAGCGCTGGATAACATTTAAAAGGTTCACCAAAGTCATTCATGCTCATCAGCACCAGAACACATGTCAATACATCCAATTGTTGTCAAGGTTTTCAACTTAAAACCAAAGATATCTCATGACAAGAGTTTGGAGGATTATTACTGAGGCCCCGCGCCGTGTCCTTATAATCCTGGATGGATACCGTTAACAATCCCACTAATTAAACATCAAGCCTTCATGTAAGGGACTTCATATTGAATACTGAGCGCTCACACAACACGTAGGACTGAGTGCAACCAGCCGTGACACGGCAGCTCTCAGCAACAACTGCAACACAACCCCTCCCTGAGAAAGTCTGTCAACAAGCTTTACAACACACGCTCTTCAAAGGGCAATAACATGCACACACCAGTGGATATAAATATATATATATACACATGCCATCAATGGACAGCGGATAGAAGAGAGAACTGGGAATGACAGGCAGCCAAAATGCGCTGCACCAACATGAAATGCCCAGTGTGCTGAGGTGAGGGTGATATCTGCAGTTATGGCAAATACACTATGGTCTGGCATTGGTCAAGGCTAAGGAAAGGCAACAGCACACTGAAAGTTAGGGAGCCTGGTAACAGTTAATCAATACTTGGAAAGCTAAAGGTCCAAGTACAACATCGACCATTACATATTTACTTTTTGTCAAACTAGATAAAGGACAAGCTATTTCCTGCATTGGCAGAGCGGGCCTAAGGTCTGCATGGTCCAATACAAGTTATGTATTCTACGCTGCACGGCTGTAGTTTGCAATGATTTATTTTTAAAACAATCAGAAAATCACCTGACTTTAGAAAATCAACCGATTTAAACCAAACCATGATTCCCTAAACCTAACCACGTGGTTTTGTGCTTGAACCTTAACCAGAGTAGACTGGTGTAGCAACATAACCCGCACTATTTTAGTCAAATCTATCGTACCTCGTATCATTTGCACTTTCCTTTGTCTATGTCCTTTATGTTCATGTTGCATTGTTGGAGGAGCTCGGGACCTGAGATTTCCATGCCATATCTATGTGTAGCTGCTGTGCACATGATGATAAAACCATTGACTCCTTGAATCCTAGTGTTGTCACATAGCAGAGATTCATTCTTTTAGGGATTTCTTAATATTATATAGGGCACCATTAAATGATGTGGTTCTGCTGAAATGTCTGTCGGATCAGAAATATCCTGAAGACTAAAAAGCCTGTGTCTTACAGGTCTTCTTGTGTTTACCACTGTAGACACATGTCAGGCAGCAGGACATCACACGATCTCTGACACACCGAACCCTAACCCTCACCTGGGCATACCAACTCAAACACTGATTTGTCAACACTTAAAATGTACCTTTACCTAATCCATATTTCACCTGGTGCTAAACTGTTTCCTTGCTGAAGACATAAACATTACTGTACTTTATATAATTATTTTGCAGACAAGCGTCTATAGAAGGTGAAGACAACCTTACAAAAACACAGGATACCTTCCTCAGCAAACAGGAACACAATAAAAACAAAGAAAATAATAAAAATGTACGAAGTTTTAGTCTCTAAAGTGACTCATAAGGACGTTTCTTACCTGAGAGCCTCGACGTTCCCGCTCTTGTGAACGCAGGACACTTCTCGGGTCTGGTATCCAACCGTCAGATCCCAGAACTTCCCCCCCGGTCGGTTCTGGCGGTTTTTGGTCCTCTTCTTCTTGATGAGTTCTCTGGTCTCCGGATCCTTCGCCTTCCCCCTCTCCCTCAACCTCTCCCTCACTTTCTCCCGAATTTTCTCCTTTTTCTCTTTGTTTTTGGCCTTTTTCTGTCGTTTGGGTCGGTCCGCCTGCCGGGACGGGCGGTCCGGTTTCCTGTTCGCTCGGCCAAGTTTCCTGTTGGGTCTGGAGGGTTTGGGTCCATCTTTAGACAGTTTGTCTGCATCTTTGGACCTTTTTTCTCCGTCTTTGCGCGGCCTGTCCCCCTCTCTGCTGGGTTTCTCCCCCTCTCCGGTCACTTTGACTCCCTCTCTGGACGGTTTGTCGCCCCCTTTCGATGTTTTCTCACTCTCTCTGGACGGTTTGTCCCCCTCTCTGGACGGTTTTTCCCCCTCTTTAGACGGTTTGTCCCCCTCTCTGGACGGTTTGTCCCCCTCTTTAGACGGTTTGTCCCCCTCTCTGGACGGTTTGTCCCCCTCTTTAGACGGTTTGTCCCCCTCTTTAGACTGTTTGTCCCCCTCTTTAGACGGTTTGTCCCCCTCTTTGGACGGTTTCTCACTTTCCTTTCCTTCCTCTCTTGGTTGTCTATCAGCTTGTCTGGCTTGCCTGGACACCGGGATCGAGCAGAGCCCCCAGGGTCCGACTCTGAGGCTGTACAGACTCTCCTCCCCTTCACAATTCCCCGGCTGGCACGTATGAAACTCCGTCAGATTCGGGCACGCCGACCCACCAAACAGCGGTGGCGCTAAAACAAAGCGGATCCTGTTCTGTAGTCCCATCCCACAGGTTTTAGAACATTGCGTCCATGGGCTGAACTCAGACACCACGCAGTCCCGCGGACAGGGGATCAAACAGGCCTGCTCCAGACGGGGTTTTGGCTCAAAATATTCACAGATTGCATCTTCTGCTGGTTCTCCGTCTGCCTTCAGGACGCAGCCCACCTCCCGGGTCTGAATGCCCTCTTCGCCCCGGGTACAGACGATGGGTCGCTGAACTCCAGCGTTGCGCATGGACACGGGGAGGCACTGGTTCCAGGCCCCCAGCTGCCAGTCGTACAGCTCTTTATGCCAGTCGCAGACCCTGAAGCAGCTCTGCTGGTTGTCCGGTCTCTTGCTCTGGTCGCAGTTTGTGTGGAGGGTGGTCCATCCTTCGGAGTGGGCGCACCACACCGCCCGGCTCTGACTGCCGCCGGGGCCACAATCACTGCCCATACAGCGCCCCCAAGGACCTGAGGAGAGACAGAGACAAGAGAGAGGTCAAGGAACCGTTTCACAAGATGTTTGTTTACTGTGAGGATTGGCTGGTGCACAAAGGAGAGCTTCATGGTTTGGGTCTGAGATGATGTTGTTGGACAGCCTTACCAGATTGTTGTGATGATGATACTTTTCATTGCAAGTTAACAACAGGAAGCAGTTAACCCCTCTTCTCTTGACATTATAACACATAACATTGCATAGAGACTTAAATGAAATGCAATAAACCATAAGAATACAAGTTCAGAACACCACGAACCCTGTATAGTGACTTCAATAGAGAGCTCAAGGAACATTTGCACCAGATGAAGGAGAAACCAAACCGCGTCACTAATACATTTCATTCCAGGTAAACAACAGGAGGCTCGTATTGTATAATCTCGGACTGTATCGTCTGGTCTCGTATTGGTTCGTGTCTTATCGTCTCATATTGATTTATGTCGTCTCCTATCGTTTTATAAGTACTCAGCTCTTTTTTAACAACACTTACTACCACACGTACAGGGGGTTGTTATGATGATGATACATTTCAGTGCAAGTGAACAGGAGGCAGGAAACCCCTCTTCTCTTGACATAATAACACAAAACACTGCATAGAGACTTAGATGAAATGCAATTAACCGAAAGGATACAAGTTCAGAACACCACGAGCCCTGTGTCGTGTCTTCAAATAGGCCGAACCCGTTTTAAGTGATGCGAACAGGAATAGGAAGAGTTTTGTTTTTCTTTCATTAGATTTAAATGTTCAGGGTGCTTTCGAACAGGTGGGGCTTTTTCTCTTGATACTATGGACGTGTCTACAAGAAATTGAGGTTGTGCATCAAGTAAAAGTCCTGCATTCAAATTGTTGTTTGAGTAAATTTAAATGAAGCAAAATGTTCTGAAACTTCTAGAAGACCCAACAAACCAACATGTAGCATCCTACAGGGATAGGGTATTATTTATAGTTGTGAAGAGCTTTTGAAGACACACTCCTGCCTCGCCACACGCTGTAAGTGCTTCCCAGTGCAATATGGTGATTGCACTTCCTCAGGATTTATGAGAATCCAATTATAGTCCTAAGTAAACATCGACCTTAGAACAGAACCTGTGTAAGCAGCGCAGCAATCAATACCACATAAAAATGAACTGATATGAGGAACGGTGCAGCCTTCCTCATCATTAGCCCGTCTACCGGTTCAATGCTGGGAACCTCTGCAACACACCACTCACACTAATGAGGCCATCACACAATGCATATTATACAAGCAACGCAGGCTATGTTAAGGCCTTTAAAAGGACTGTTCGATCATCAAGGAAACAGAGCTGTTATATCAAGGTCATGAAATAACAATCACACACAAGGAACTGTTTGAACCCCTTTTACTTTCCATTGACTAACCAAAACGTGAACAACAAACTAACTTCAAGAAGAAAAGCAGGTCAAAAGATGCCCCAGAACATCTCAATATTGCAAATATAAATATGTTGTTGTTATTGTTTTTGTGCAGTAGAAAGCAGCAAATAAAACACAAATCTCCTATTTTCTATCTTTTAGTTTTCTCAATATTTTTGTCCGCAACCCTAGCCCTACCCTAATAAGTCCTTGTATGTTTTGTGGATAGTGGATACGCATGGTAACCTATTGACGCATCAACACATCCAGGTATTCAACTTAAGACCAAGAATGTCTCATCACAAGAGTTTCATGGCTAGAGAAGTCACCATTTTTAAAGATGAAGAGTCAGGGGTTTTCAAGCCATAAGATCTCGTCCATCCTGATTTTGAATGTCTGTCCTATCTTTATGGTAGAAATTAAACGAGCGCATTGAAAGTGAGGAAACAACCAAGCCTGTAAATCCCTGCTCAAGTGGTTTCAAGGTGCAGTTTCAATCAAACCGTGATCGCAATGCAGTTGATCTTTAGATAAGTGATTCAGCAGACTGTGAGGAGCCATGAGAAAGAGCCACCGCTGTAACTGTCCCTCTACGATACACTATAAAACCAGAGGGTACAGTGACTCATGTGCTCACAGTATAAAACCAGAGGGCACAGTGACTCATGTGCTCACACTATAAAACCAGAGGGTACAGTGACTCATGTGCTCACAGTATAAAACCAGAGGGTACAGTGACTCATGTGCTCACACTATAAAACCAGAGGGTACAGTGACTCATGTGCTCACAGTATAAAACCAGAGGCTATATTAAACAGTGCTTTACGGTTTCACTCAATAAAGCCGAGATACAGCAATGAAAATGTCAGCGGAGGAAGCAGCAGCTGAATTAGCTTACAGCTGCAGGCGGGGGACTCGGATCAATACGGATCAATACTGGGAGCAAGAAACTGGCCCCGACACCAGAGACAGCTGAGAGCTTCCTCTGCAGCTGGGAACAAGCCATGGAACAAACTGGGAATGAGAGATTTCTGAGGTTCAGTCGATGAAGCCGTGGAGGAAGAGGTGATGTCAGAGGGTGTGTCGGTGCAAACTGTTTACATGTTAATGTCTTTTATCATTTACTAGCCAGAGTAATACATTTACTCCTTGGGACAATAAAGTGTATCGTCCCGTACCATATTGTGTCGTATTGTTTTTTATCCTTTGGCTCGTCTGTTATCATAATGTCTAGTGTCGTCTAATCGCGTAACACCTCGACTCGTCTCGTATCGTTTTTTGTGGTTTTGTCTCGGTTTGTGTCGTGATATCGTCTCATCACGTGTTGCTCGTATCGGGTCGTATAAGTACTCATCAGGCCTTTAACTGAACAAAGAGGCTATGGCAGTACACTCTGGGCTGGGCGTGGTCCAGGTGTTCAGTAACTCCTGCTTTCGCCTCTCAGTGACACGGTTTCTGATGAAGCTAAATGAGGATGGTTGTACCGAGCTGGCCTACATCGCCCGCCCCCCGCTGAGGGGGGGGGGGGGGGGGCGGGGGCACCGTGCCAACGAGGCCGAAACTCCAGGAGGTATCCACCAATAACACACACCCCCCCTACACACACATCAGAAACACCACCAACACACACACATCACAAAAAACACAGACTCTTCCCCTCTGTGGGACGAATAAAGGTATTCCACCCTCACACACACACAAACCCTCACACAAACCCACCCTCACACCCTCACACACACACACACACACACACACACACACACACACACTCACACACACACACACACACACACACACACACACACACTCTCACACACACGACGCACGCACATACACACACACACACACACACACACACACACACACACACACACACACACACACACTGACCACATGGGACCGTTTTACACACTCACTGACAATAAAGAGGAAATGGGTGGGGCTACAGAGAGGTAATTGAGAGTGTTTTTGGTTGTTATCCTGAAACAGGGTCTGTGGGAATAAAGAGATTTCCATGGAGGACTGTTGAGATGTTCATTGTGCTCGATGTGCAGTTCAGGATGTGCAGGTACCACA
Organism: Notothenia coriiceps; assembly: GCF_000735185.1. Taxonomy (NCBI): domain Eukaryota; kingdom Metazoa; phylum Chordata; class Actinopteri; order Perciformes; family Nototheniidae; genus Notothenia; species Notothenia coriiceps. The sequence continues at coordinate 29,380 of NW_011366121.1, read as the reverse complement.
CTTACAAATGATAGATCATCAATTCCTGCAGGAGTCTTTTTGCTTTTGGTATATTCTAAAATACACATTTGAGTGATTTATTTGCTCCACTTAAATCCTGTTACTCTTACAATTATGAAATGATTTTCCCCGGAAGAATAACACTGTTTGGAGTTGTTTGTTTTTGACTCCCTCCTGTTTCATGAGAGGCAGAACATATCCCTTTAGTGGTTCTTATAATCTCATGATCGTGTGCTCTTGTTCAATGTTGAGGTTATCTTCAGCTGACAATCAACTTAATGCATTAATGGTACAGTTTAAAAAGTGGTTATTGATTTTAGACAGGATTAGACAAAAGCAGCTTTTCCTATCCGCCCACCGACCATCGATTCATTTCTCTGGCTGAGATGTGGGCTAACAGATGTAATCAGCAGTTGGCAGTCGCCTCCAAAGGGCTGCAGGTTGTCCGTAAAGTAAATACAACTTCAAATACAGATCCCACAAATCAACTGTCTTCCTTCACGGTTTAATTGGATATGATTTACTGATCCTGATCAATAGAGAGGAAACAGGTTGATCTTTGAAGGAAGTGACACGTCTTTATAGCTGCAGCAGTTTAATAACCACAGATAAATCCACTTAATATGTGTGTGCCGCGGGGGAGGACGTCTCCTCTTGATGTTCCTCTGCAGGGTTATCTCGCCTGTCGCCTGCCAGCGCTGGGACATAGACATCTGTGTGAAATGATTTCACTCCCCAATAATGGGATTGGTCTTTTTTTTGCCCCCCCCCGGCCCGGCGTCCCCCAGAGCTCCCACCTGGGCCCCTCACTTTTCCCATAGTGCCAAACAGAAGATTGGCACTGGCATTTGACTGGATAATGGAAAGCAGTGTGAGGCTTTGGGATGGAAGCAGAGACACATGAGAGCAGCAGCAGGCAGGCAATCTGTATTCATGTGTTGAACACATGTCTAAGATAAAAGACGGGGAAAGGTCATTTACCGTTTACTACTGGATGCACTCACACAGGGCTGATATTACCATAACACAGAGAAATAAAGGGTTGCTACTCCCGCTGTAAAGCCATAATAACACTGAGAGCTCCGTGGAGATAAAACCCTGATGGAATCCTCTCTTCTATGTTTGGTGATGTCCTGGTGGCACAGACCCTCCTGCCGAACTGGAAATTGGTTTTAGTTTTACAAACAGTGCTTCTAGAGAACAGTCGTTCACCCACTGACCTGATTTATGATCAGGACTGAAAACAAATCATGAGCTACCTTAAGGGCTGGCCAATACAAGATATTACATCAATGCAAGATATCTATTTAGATTTATGTCAAGCAAACAATGTGGGCTTGTTCTCCAAATAACGGTTTTCATCAAAAAAATAAAAAAGAGTTCATCTTTGACCTTCAAAACCAGCGATGCACCATTTGGGAAAACCATGGCCGATAGAATAGACCTGTTGAGTCTCATCTGGAGTATACGAGTTGTTCATCCAGTGTTCTTCTCTACTAATAACTAAAGCCACATTCAGAAAGCCTCAAACTGATGCAGCACAGCAGATAACATATGGAGTAACATACGAGGTAAAGAGACCCTCTTGTGCTAATTCCTGTTAAGTTCGGCTCCCAATACTTACCCTTGTTAAAGAGGTCATATTAAAGAACATATCATATAGATGTGTTCTTGGTTGTCCTTCTCGTACACATCACTGCACAATGTATAAGCAACTGAAATGGCCTCCATTAAATGTAAGAAGACACACGCATTGGCTCCAGCTGATATTTAAATGTATTTATCTTAAATATCCCCCTTAGTTAAAGCAGTCATCAAGTTAGACACTCTGTCCAGATGTATTCCTCTGTTCAGTCTCTCGTCAGCAGAGCGTTCATGTTCAAAGCCCCGACAGACTGTAATACTTGACCTGCTGCTATTAGATCTCTGTCATCATTGGGTATGTTTCAACATTATCATCTCACTTTCAACTGCTCTGCACTTGGTATTGATGAAACTGGTCTGCTCCACTGTCTCTCACATTGTAATGGTTGTAATGGTTGTAATGGTTGTAATGGTTGTAAGGGTTGTAAGGGTTGTAAGGGTTGTAATGGTTGTAATGGTTGTAATGGTTGTAAGGGTTGTAATGGTTGTAATGGTTGTAATGGTTGTAATGATTGTAATGGTTGTAGTGGTTGTAATGGTTGTATGTATAACTTGAATGTTACTTAACAGACTGTACGTGGTGTGTCTTGTTTTGCTTTTTGTCTTTTTGTTCCTGTATATCCGTAAGTTGTTGCTCTTGTCGGGACCCCCTTGAAAACGAGATGGTGCATCTGAAGGGGTTTATCCCAATAAGTAAAATATCTATATATTTATGAGCGAAAAGGAAACATGTTCAACTTTTGTTCAACCCTGATCAGGATGGCAGTGCATGATTCTGCTGTTCATTCAAACAGAAGTCTGTCAAAAGCAGACGAGAAACCAAGATCAAAACCTTACAGACCAAGTGAGAGCTGAATCCTCTTTGAGGTGTGTCCACATGAGTGTAAACATGGCTTCCCAGTGTTTGATAGCATCAGGTTTCCCTCGCTGTCTGTTTCAGGGTGAGCGCCTTCAGGTGTGTTTCCACTCTGGCTGAGAGCTTTTACTCTTTGATCAGCAGCAACACGATCAAAAGCAGAGCTGTGCAGAAAGGACAGAGATCTGTTCTGCACCAGAGACCCCCTGCTGGTTCTGTAGCATGAAGACACTTCTTCTACAGCTTCAACACACAATATGGACAACTACAGATGATTGGAGCTACTATTGGACCATTCATTTGGGCAATAATATACTCCATTGAATCCACTATTAGATAATACATTTTGACAAGGATAAACCATTGGACCTACTTTTGGAGCATATATTTAGGCAATATACACACAATTGGATTTACCCTTGGATAATATATTTTGAGAATAATATTCACCATTGTATCTACTTTTGGACCATTTCATTGTCTAATAAAATATATCATTGGATATACTATTGGACAATACATTTCGACAATGAAATACAACCTTGTATCTACCATTGGATAATTTATTCTTAGAATAATATACAAAATACAATTGGATCTGCTATTGGACCATATATTTGGTCAGTGCAAAGGGAAACCTACAGCAGTGTTTGGTGTTCCCGTGGTGATGGAGGATCTCAGAGCAGCGGGGACATTTTTGAAGAACCATCATGGCTTCAACAGCGCAATATGAGCAGATTTGGCCAATTTGTGTTCTCCCGGCCTCACATGGTGGAGGCTTTAGGAAGCATTACAGTGAATCCACAAAGCTGCGCACACTAATCCAGAGACAATACATGCTGTTTACACAGGGTTCAGTTTGTAGCCCACGAGCATGCTGGGAATAATGACTGAGGCGTACCAGATAAAGGTATGTAGAGGCAGCAGAGGCTCCAACAGACCGGCGTTCATGCATCTTTCATCAGGCCCGCGAGGAGAGGCATTACACGGCTCATTTAGGGCGTCGTGCTTCTATGGAAACAGATTCTCTGCTGTGGGTAATGTAACAGACCTGAAGCTGAACGGCAACAGATGCTGCCGACTATTCAGATTGTGTTTGTTTACACAGGTCAGAATTTAAAGAAGGACATTTTCATGACAAGCAGATGTGTTTGATCATATTTGTACAAGTATTATGGACGCATCCGTATGGTTGAATCAGTTTGGGACTGCAGGAGCTCATGGGAGATGTGTTTCTCATGTATGCATAAATAAAGCAGAAACAAACTCCATCAGGTCTCAGTTGCTGGTATCAGATTTTGTCAGATGCAAACAAAAAGACGATGTATTTAGTTTTATATTGACCTTCAGTCACCATGCTCTCTAAACATTGCCATGGGACTTTGTTAAAACTATCAATCAAAGTGTTGGTAAAAAGGTGTTTCCAATATCTTCATGTCTTTCTCTTCGCCCTACAACAGCACTGTAAAAACTAAAGAGATGGGACACTAGATTTTTGACTTTGATGCAGACTAAACCTCTTACATGTTAAGGGAAACTGCCAACAGTTGAGCAAGCTAATTATAACTTGTTAAGATAACTTTTTAAGGGCTATAAGAAACTTTTTTATAAAAATGCTTTTGGCAGATATCTCAGGATTTCATTCATTTTCTGTGAAAAACCGCCCCTCCCTTTCCCCTAGACTCCATACGATAAGGATAAGGATAAGAGGTACTGTATTGGTCCCAAATTGGGAAATCTTTGCGCTGCAGCAGCTTAAAGAACAACAAAACAAAACAAGGCATCCTCTCACCCTGAGCCAAACAGAGCATTTCCAGGATGTGTGAAAAGGAAAACTCTGGATCCTTTCCAAACCTCATTCACGAGGCATTATCTGGACCATTGACCTCTTCTATTAATGGTCAGCTCCCTGGTTAAAGGCTACAGAGGGTTGGTGAATGCTTGCAAACAATGAAATGCCGAGTGGTTGAGGTTAGATCAATCCATCCGGCAGTGATCAGTTTGTGTAAAAGCACCCGATCCCATCCTCTGCAGGACGCCTCCACATTAACACAGAAACTGACCCTGCTGTGAAGCTCCAGCCGAACACAATCGCTCCCTGGTTCTGTCCCTAATCAAAGCAACCCCCGCCCCCCCCCCCATCTAAACCCTTATCCCTCCCCCTTAAAAACTGTCATCCCCAGATGTGAAGAATTCCTCTTTTGTTCTTCACTGTGACGAGCCTGAACACAGGCAGCGACAGAAACGCTGAGGAAACTAAATCTCCAATTAGTGACACAACTAAATCAGCCAGAAGGTCCATTTCCTTCTGTTGCTGAAAAAGATGTTATGACACATCCTACGAAAGAGTGGAATATTAATGTCTGCACACTGTAGGGATCTAGCTGATGACAGAGACGCCATTAAGCTTTGGATATCCATCGGATCTACTAATGGACAATATATTTGGATAATTAAATAAGTGATTGGAGCAACTATTGGACCGTTCATTCGGGCAATAATATACTCCATTGAATCTACTATTAGACAGTACATTTTGGCAATGAACTATACCATTGGACCTACTTTTGGAGCATATATTTGGAACAATAACAGACACCATTGGACCTAGTATTAGAACATATATTTGGGCAATAGCATATACAATTGGATCTGCTATAGGACCATATATTCGGTCAGTGCAAAGGGAAACCTACAGCAGTGTTTGGTGTTCCCGTGGTGATGGGTGATCTCAGAGCAACAGGGACATTTTGAAGAACCATCATGCTTTGAGTGGTTTCCGACCTTATCAAATCACCTGAGGCTCCGATGAGCTGAGGCTGATCTGAAAAGGCTTTTCAGTGAGAAATGGATGCCCCAAGGGAGGAAGAGGAGGAGGAAGAGGAGGAGGAGGTGGAAAGGGAAAGGACGAATGGCGAAGAGAGGAGATAGCACGGTGACTCTTTGGAGAAATCTGCCCTTTAGATGAAAAGGCATTAGTCAGCCAGGAACGGGAGAGGAGCGGCTACCATGATTGGATCTGGCTGAAAACCATGGGGGAAACCTCCCTGAGGATGGAGCTGGCAGAGGAAACACCAGTGAAGAAGAAGAAGGGAGTCGGAGGGGGAGACGATCGGTGCTGTAGTCCGGACTGGCACTAATCCACTTTCCTGATCTGATTATAAACTCTGCTTGGCATCATGGGAAATGCCAACAGTGGCTTCGCTCTACCTGCTCATTCCCACCCGTCGTACATAATCACACGAATCACAACGAGCACTTCCCACAATACAGTGCCACAGTTCAGCCCAGTTTCAAACGGAGAGCCCTGGCGAGGGGTGGGATTAAAGCTCCGCTCGGCACCAGTTAACATTAATTGGATTTGAAAACTCCCGATTACATGTTTTCTTTGTACAATCTGCACATGTCAAACAAAGTTAAGCAAAAAGAGACCCGGGGACCTTTAGTGTTTAGCTGTGATTATGACTCACCACAGAAAGGACACACTGCTTATGTTCGGGGCGCTGAACATCGACATTGGACAGGATTGGTTTAGTGTTATCTGAAACTGGTCCTAGGGGAACTTGGCTGCAATCCTCTGGCACAGAAACCCTGTTTTACAAGCAGTGCATTGATATGTTACTGATGAGCATCACTAACTGGCCCATTACAATCAAGATTGGATCAAAGTAAGGCATCAGTATTTATGTTGTGCCATTTATGTGAACAGTACAACAAACTGTCCACCAGTAGAAATATCAAGCTGCTTCTTATAGTACATGAATGTGTGTCTTTATGTTGTATTGAGTGATGTTCAGTGAACTAGTGACAACAGACCATTAAGACCCATCTGTCCACAGAACAGATTCAGAGTCAATGAGTAGAGGATGTCAGGTTAAGCAAACACCTGAACATAAGCTCCTGCTATCAGCCTCTTTGGTGAGATCTCCACAAGTGTCATTGAAAACCATCATAGCTGAGCAAAAGTGACAGAAAGGTCTGCAATCTGAAGAAACTCCGACTGAATATCCAGAGATGTTTTTGCTGGAAACGTTTCATGAACTTGAGATGTGCTAATGAAGGAGAAAATGATCCTCCTTACATCTTGTTTTACTCTGCAGAAACTATTCATGAGTTCAGCAAATATCAATCACTGGAGGCCAACAAACTATTCCCTGAAAGCTGTGTTGTGAAAGTGTTTGAGCTTCTTACAGCGTTTTGTATCTGCAGCGTTTGGTTTCTGCTTTTAGGAAACGCTGCGCATGTCTCCTCAAGTTGCTGAATGTTCTCTAAACGCTGCGTGTGTTGTCCGTAAAAGGTCTCTGCATGTATCTGTAATGTTTGCAATCAGCATGCTAATGAGCTTGTCTGAGCCTCTTGTTGAGAGCAACGCCATCATTGAATAAAAGTCTGGGAAGTTCAAATCAAATCAGAGTATTTGAATGTGGGAGGATGCATCACGTGATAAGCACCATGAGTACTGGACAGGTTATTGAAACATTAATATCAGGGTTCAGTTAATGAAGGTCCATCCCTCTCTCCTTTGAACGTAATAAAAGCTTAATAAAAGGCTCCTATCGATCACATAATGGGCTTCTTATGAGATTATTAAATCCACTGCTTCATGTGGAGACAGGAGATGTTAAAGCTGAGAGAGAGGGTGCAGGGTGGAGGCAGACTGCAGGGGAACAAAGGGAGGGGGGGTGCTTGAATGTCACTGGGAGTGAGGTGAGAGGAGACAAAGAGACGAGGCTCACAGAAACATAACAACAGGAAACCTTTATCCAATCAGAACGGAGCTACTATTGGACAGTACATTTGGACAATAAAATGTACAATCCAATCTACTATTGCACAATATTCAGCTTATTGCAAATGAAAACACCATTGGATCTGCCATTAGTCGGTTCTTTTGGACAATAAACTGCACCATTACTAGTGGTGCACGATAATTATCGGTCCGATATTAGGAATTATGACGTCATCCCGATAAACCCGATAAAAGTATTAATAGCCCCGATAATATACAATATATTTTTGGGGTAAAAAAAAAGAAAAAGATACTGCGGTGTGGGTGGATTGGGATGAGGGGCGCTTGTTTTTCACTCGGCTCCTCCCGTTTTGCCAGTACTGTGGTATTAGTGGTTTAGGAAGAGGGGAGTTTTTCACAGATCCAGCGCTCCCTAACTCATGCCTGGCTGTGACGTAAATGGTGTGCGGCCGTGAAGCCAGGACAGTAAACAAACATGTCGTCGGTAGTATGGGACTATTTCAAAGTTTCAGAGTTAGATAGTTCGCTTGCTATTTGTATTAACAAATGCAATGCAGAAGTTCAACGAGGAGGGAAAAAGGCAACGAGCTATAATACTTCCAACCTGATTAGTCACCTGAAACATCGCCATCGCTACGATGGTGTGTTAAAAGCGTACGAAGACGCCTGCGCTGCTAAACTAGCGGCGAATCCAAAGCCAGCTGCAAAGGCACCGGGGCTTTTACCTATCGACGAGGCTTTTGAAAAAGGCAAGAAGTTTGCCAGAGACGACCCCAGGGCTAAAACGATCTCTAACTTCATCATAGAAATGATGGCGCCAATTGTTCATTCATTGTTTTTAACCGACAATAATATAATATATATATTAAATTAATATATATATTATATTATTATCGGTTATCAGTATCGGTCTTGAGAAGCAGGAAGTTATCGGTTTCAAAAAACCAATATTGTGCATCCCTAACCATTACATTTACTATTCACAATGTAATGGGACAACAAATATTCCATTGAATCTACTATGAGACAATACATTTTGAGAAATACACCAGTGGATATACTTTTGGACAGTATATTTGGACTACTATTGCACAATATACAGCATATCGCAAATATAATTGGACAGTAAAATACACCGTTGAATCTAATAAAAGTCAATAGATTTGGACAATACCATAAAATCCAATCTACTATTGCACAATTCACAGTATATCGCAAATGAAGACACCATTGGACCTACTATTGCACAAAATAATTGGACACTTAAATATTCCATTGAATCTACTATAAGACAATACATTTTTACAATGAACTATACCATGGGATGTACTTCTTTATCCATCAGAACGCCAAATATCATTTCTGAAAGATGCACACATTTGATGTTTTCATGCTTTGTGGTGTTAGCCATTCTCGTGGTATTGTCTAAATGACAGGGGCATCAGATATATCCCGGGTTGATCAGATCCACCAAGACAACGTAACACACTTCAAATCAGATCCACTAATCTGTTGTCGACATGAGCCCCCTGTTGTCCTCTAAAAGGCGGCTGAACATGTGTCTGGATTATATCCCGAGGAAGAGTTGATAAAGAGGAAATTCAAGTAAGGAACAAAACCAGATTCAAGCGACGACAGGACAGATGTTTGGACAGTAAAGGATCAGCAGCAGATTAAGAATAAGCGTCTCTAACTGGGATGTGAATAAGGATAACTCTAAAATGGAGATTAAGTGAACAAGAGGAAGCTTCATATCTGCAGAAGGCGGGGGGGGTTCCGGTCAAAGTGAACGTCTTTTACTGATAAAAAATACAATAAGACTGTAATCAACAGCGCTGTCATGTAAAGTACGTTAAAGTTACAGAAGCCAGGATGTAGGCGGTGACTGCTCTGATCATTTGAACAATGAGAAAAAACATTCTGGCTCTAAAACAAATATGTACATTCAGCCGAACCTTTTAAAGGACTCTGTCTACCATCAAAAATACAACCATACTAATAAGGCCAAAAAGGCTTCAAAATGGCCTCAATTAGATTCACCAAAGAAGAAAATAATAAATAAACTACTCCGTGACAAAATCATTTGCAGTGGTATTCGTAAACAAATATCCAATGTTTGAAACTTATTGCAGGAAAATACTGTTTTCTTCCACCGATTAACTTTAACCGAGGCCACCTTAATGAGGGGTTCTCTACATTTCCTAAGCTTTTGAAGACTGGGTTCACTATTTCGGGCAAATTGACACAAGTTGCCGATACTAATTCTTGATGTCTTTTCTAAAAACAAATAATATAGCTATTCTGATGTGAGAAGGCTAAAGACAAAATCCATTTGAGAATCGTAATCACCGCTCCCAAAGATCAGACTAAAAAGACATTTATTTTTTAAGATATGAAACAAAATGGGACGCCAGCGATGGAAGTGAAGTCTCTGAATGCTAATGACGGAGCTAACTGTACGGCAAGGTCACAGAAACGAGCATGCTGTGTCTCTGTTGCTCTGAATATTCATGCTGCAGTGTTGTTTCTGCTGGAGGTGGAGGTGAGGGCAGCTGAGCACCGCGGGGGGGAGGCGAGGAAACGAGGGATTCCCAGAGACACCCGGGGCGATGATATGACACAAAAACAACACTTCTTTAGAGAAGGGGGAGGATGTCTGAATACGGGATGTCACAAAAACAACATGTAGTATTCAATACCAACACCAGTGATAGTCAATGCATCTCAACACCAATGCAACCACAGTAAACAATAACAAATATATATCAATATGTAGCCTTCAACATTTACTCCTTTAACACTGTTAGCATTCTGGTTTTTGAAGAAATTAACATCATAATTGCCTCTCTAATATTGATTTAGTCTTGATATGAAAACTGTATTCATTCAAGTTTTCACCAAATTATTTTTTTAGGAGATTGCATCATGATACCATAATTTAACAGCTAACTGCTAAATGCTAACAGCTAACTGCTATCAGGCATTAGTGACCCACACATCACCCGGGGCGATGACACAAAAACCACACTTCTTTAGAGAAGGGGGAGGATGTCTGAATAGGGGATGTCACAAAACCAACATGTAGTATTCAATACCAACACCAGTGATAGTCAATGCATCTCAACACCAATGTGAAACCCCAGTGAAAAACAAAACAATAATGTGCGTCACACCCTTTATCACTGTTGGCATACTGCTTTTTGAACAACTAAATGTCATAATTGCCTCTCTAATATCGATTTGATCTTGTTATGAAAACTGTATTTATTAAAGTTTTCAACATATAATTTTTTTAGGAGATTACATTTGATGACATCTTGATAACATGATTGAACAGCTAACAGCTAACAGATGATATGACAAAAAACGACACTGTGAGGATGGCACAATATCAGATATGTAATATTCAATACCAACACCAGGGAAATTCAATGAATCTCAATCTCAATTTCGCACCACAGTGAAACACAAATCAATAAATCCCATGTGCTTCAACACTCACTGCTTTATCCCTGTTAGTAATTCATTGTCTAATATCCATTTAATTTAGCTGTTAAAACTGCATTTAGTAAAGTTTCTCACCATCAATTCTATGAGATTACATTGATCGCATCGTTATAACGTAATTAAACATTTAGCGGCTAATACCTAACAGCTACTGCCAACAGCTAACATCCAACATCTAATATCTATCAGCTAACATCCAACAGCTAATATATATCAGCTAACAGCTAACATCCAACAGCTAATATCTATCAGCTATCAACATCCAACATCTAATATATATCAGCTAATATCCAACAGCTAATATCTATCAGCTAACATCCAACAGCTAATATCTATCAGCTAACAGCTAACATCCAACATCTAATATATATTAGCTAACAGCTAACATCCAACAGCTAATATCTATCAGCTAACATCTAATATCTATCAGCTAACATCCAACATCTAATATCTATCAGCTAACAGCTAACATCCAACATCTAATATCTATCAGCTAACATCCAACAGCTAATATATCAGCTAACATCCAACAGCTAATATCTATCAGCTAACATCTAATATCTATCAGCTAACTTCCAACAGCTAATATCTATCAGCTAACAGCTAACATCCAACAGCTAATATATATCAGTTAACAGCTAACATCTCATATCACTTAACAGCTAAGCTAGTAATGTATAGTATACTATGTTAACATTGTTTCTCTCCCTTTGGTAGATTGGTCTATTAGAGAGTATTCTTATTCTGTATATGTTGTAGTGTTGTTTTCTACATCTAACAGTTAACAGCTATTAGCCAACAGCTAACGACCAATACTCAACAGCGAATATTTAACAGTTAAAGCGAGTAGGTTAAGTAACAGCAATGCATAAAGCTAATAGTTACAGCTAACAGATCAACAGCCAGTACGGTTAAAGCCAACAGACTAACTAGTTAGCAGCTAACGATAACTAGCTCTCCTGAACCTTTTAGCAGGGATTTGTTTTCACACCAAAAATAGGGTGCGTTGATTGTAAGATTATTAAACCAAATGTTGGCATTGATTTGGTTCCAGAGTTTCATGACAAGCTCCTCAGTTTAAATCTGCGTAGACATGATTTTAAATGCATTGACTCTCCAGGATAAATCAGTGCTTCTTTGAGGATCTGTTTCCTCTGTTATTCCTCTGCAGTTCTTCTGATCCAGCTCTCTTTGAACCAGTGATTAAAGGTGAGCGCTGAGGGCCTGCAGGAGGAATTCTTCATTGTTTATGTTTGACAAGCGCTCAGTTATTGCCTAACAAGAGAAATCATTTTTCCTGCATTTCTGTTTAAGTGGAGCGCTCCCTCAGGCTGTTTTCTCTCTGTGTGAATAATGTGATTGAGGAAAATGAGTGTTTCCTCCTGAGTGTAGACGCATGAACCTGGTCACAGTCGACTGCAGAGTCAATTATACCTCAGATATTGTTTTGTGTGGGGGTTAAACAGACACAGAGATTGGATCAGCACATCATTATGGAGATATTTTCAGCCTGCTCCAGAAATATGTTTCCATGTGTTGGTTTTACCTCCTTAAATGAAGGTCATGTGTTTCTAGTATAACTCCTGATTTTCAATATCAGGGTCTATGCAGGAGTCCTGAAGTCAGATGGAAGACCTTTAAAGACCTTTTTTAAGAGCCTTTTCACACATCTTAAGACCTCATCGCCACTTGGAGTTTTAACCGGTTACCTTGGCGACACACTCTACCTCACATTGACTATATACAGTATGGATTGTCCTTCCTCCTTATCTTCCAACCATTTGGACGAAGACTTGCATTTCCCCATAACGATGTTTAACAACCGGCGTAAACGGACCTTCGTGCTATCAAGCAGTGAGCGTGCGATGTCCTGTTCAGATGACGTAAAATCCAACGGGATGCCATAAATAAACTACACAGAATCACACTACACACCTACGCAATGATTACATTCAGGCAGACTGTAGAATACAACAACTTTGGACCATTTATATACTTATTGAAAACAAGCTACAAAATGTAATACCTTGGGAAATGCTGTTTAATACTTTTTAATAGCCTTCATTTTCGCTAAATTGATTTATCAACTTTTAATACTTGAAGACCCCGCGGACCCCCTGGAGATGTCTTACTCGTGTCTGGGCTTGGTAGGAAGTTGGACCGAAGAGCAGTGAAACACAAGATGGCAGGTAGCAAGCTTTTATTTTAGAAAAGCTGATAAACTAAGAAAAACTAAGAAAAACTGAACATGTACGAACCGGGGAACAGAAGGTAAGATCTCAGGGAAACAGACGGGAACAACAACGACAAACTGACAAAGAACACAAGACTAAATACACAAGACAATGCACACCTGGAGAGGGCAGGTGAAACAAAAGAGCAACAGGTGAACTCAATCAGACACACAGGTGGGAAAACTAAAAGGCAGGAAGTCAAAACAGAGAAGACACAAGGAGGAAATGTGTTTTTTTTTAAAACAGGAAACTTTAAATACAAAAACTAGGATCATGACAACCTTTAGCTCTTTCAATGAGCCCCTTCCATCGAGTCATCCAAACAGGTCAAGCACCTCAGTGTGCCTCGCCTCGTAACGCTCTGCAGATCAGGGCCACTGTGTCACTGAACACACACACACACACACACACACACACACACACACACACACACACACACACACACACACACACACACACACACACCCCGGCCTCGATATCCAATAGGAAGTTACAGAATCATGCATTTCGTGTAGCTGCAAATCGACAGAGTACACCGTTTTACAATGTCTGCTGAATCCCTGAGAGCTTTGAAATGTTCAAGTTCAAGTTAGAGCAAAGTCTGTTGTAGATTTTATTCTCTGCTTTAAATTGTGTGTGATCTACGATGGTGGAGAAACACGCTGCAGCTTCAGAGACAATGCAAATATAAAAACCCAAATGTGACGAAATACATGAAGAATCCATTAAGACAGCACAGTATGAGGGAGGCTGCAGTGAAGATAAGCGCCTGTATTAGAGAACGTACTGTGTGTTAGTAGAGATGGTGAAAGTGGAGGTTATTTCAGGTTCATAATCCGCCTCTGCTCTGAGAGATGTGAAGGCTTTCTGGAACCACCTCTCCTTCCTCCATGCACCTCGTTATTGACAGAAAATGCACCAACAATAACAAAAAGACCCTGGCTTCTGGAAAGCACACAGAAACACATGCAGAGGCTTGAGAGCTGCAGGATGGATCTGTCGGTTGTTAATGTTTCAGATCTGATGCTGAGCTTTCTGCAGCGGGATTACTTTACATGTGTGAAGCTTTTCTCTGTGCGTCTGATTTAGCTTCAAAAATACTTATTGTATTCTTAAAATATGAATATTCTACGGTGGTCGAACGGTGCAAAACTCTTCCATCAGGAGAAACAGTGCAGATATGAAAACACAAATGTTCCAAAACACATCAAATAGGATAATTTAGCGAACTTGTATGGAATCAAATATTGTTTTATGCAGCTTTTGCACAAACACACACTCTGGCTCCTGCAGCGGCTCTTTGATGCACTGCTTGCTGCACGTGTGTTTATAATGAGGGTGTGTGTGTGTGTGTGTGTGTGTGTGTGTGTGTGTGTGTGTGTGTGTGTGTGTGTGTGTGTGTGTGTGTGTGTGTGTGTGTGTGTGTGTGTGTGCACCCCTCCCCCACATGTCAGTGTAGCTCTTTTGAAGAACAGGAGCTGACAGCATGGAGACCAGTGCTGTTTTTGTTCTCTGCCGCAGTGTGTACATGCACTCAGTGTGTACATGTACTCAGTGTGTGCACGCAGTGAGTACATGTACACACACAGTGCATGTACTCAGTGTGTACATGCACTCAGTGTGTACATGTACTCACTGCGTGCAAACACTGAGTACATGTACACACTGAGTACATGTACACACTGAGTACATGCACTGTGTGTTCACAACACAATGTAGTGTTCATAGACAGCAGGGATTTAGAAAGGCTTATTCAGACAATATACCGACAGATATATTTAAAACATATTTTCCTTTCTGTTTTGTTTATTTTAAAGAGTTTTAGGACAGAAATAGACAAAATAATGATGATGATAATAATACACAAAACATACTAAATATGCATGTGGGAGTTAAAGTAGAAACAACTCTAATACAAATAAAATGAATAAGCCGATGAAACCTAGATTTTAGGTAAAAATGTGTTTTGTATTTTGTTATTCGCTCAAAGGGTCTAAAGGGTATCTTGTGCTAAACATATGGTAGAAAACCTCTAACGCAATTTGTGATATTGGGCTGTATAATTGCATTTAATTGATTAATTGATTGAGGTAATTCCACCACACATTATTGAAAACAAATCATCAATCCAGCCCATATCTGTGACTGCCTTTATCTGTTTATCATTGAGTTTTAGAATGGAATTTCTGAGGCCAACAACTCAAACAAAAAATGAAAATTGGATTTAAATGAACCACGCTTTGAACTTCACACTGATTCAACAAAAGAACATCAGCCGACTTGTTTTTACCAAACAAAAGATGTCTGGCAGCTTCTTGACGTACTGATGAGTCTCACGTTAAGAAATCAAATGCTTGCAAAGATGAGGTTAATATCAGGTTTATGAGGTAGGCTGACACGTACGAGGAATTTGGTAATAACCCTGATTCTGATATTAACGTCCTCTTTGCACGCACATGATTTCTTAACGTGAAGCTTCATCAGTGCGTCTGATATTTGAAAGAAAGGCACTCTGGGAAAATAAGGCATTTCCCCCCCGTTGCTGCACCTCCTCCAACCCGCTCAAAAATACAAATAACGAATAGTGCAAGAAGTCTATATACATGTCAATAGAATATGATACAAGAACAGAATATGAAATTAAATGATGTACATTAAGAATAAATTAAATACGGTTTGTGATAACTATTTATATAAATAAGTACCTTCTCGACGTACTGATTAATCCCACGTTAAGAAATAATATTCATGCAAAGATTACGTTAATATATGAAAGAAAAGAAGAAAGGCACTCTGGGAAAATAAGGCATTGCCCCCCCGTTGCTGCACCTCCTCCAACCAGCTCCGGATAATTGCAGTAAACAGAGCAGATGGGGAACAGTGGCACCTAAGGGAGGGTTTTATGAGGGTGAGATGGGGGAGGGGAGGAGGTGATGGATGGAAGGTGTTGATTAGCCCACGTGGACTCAACACGCTGATATATTTAGCTTCATCAGTCGCAGTCAGGAGCGTCCCTCACTTAAAGAAAGGCGTGTGGGTGTGTACTTGTTTTTATTACAAACGAGGACACAGGTCTTGATAACACACCTACATTAAAGGGACGCTCTCCAAAAATGTGGATATTACTACAGAGTTGTATACGTCTCCAGCATTCCCCAAAACCAAAGATATCCTGTGTCAAAAAATATCAACATTTTATGACATGTGTTTATGGATTTGACTCGTCTGCGTCTACGCCAACTAGTGGTCAGTACGTGAACTTTAACACACTTTTAACACACTTAAGTCACAGCAGGGTCATTTTTCTCATTTTGTTCCATCGATTCTCCAACTTGTTAACGATAGTTATTACTATAACTGTGTCACAAATAAAAACATCCCGTAATATACTGCTTATTCAAGTCACCAGCCGGTAATCTAGAAAAATCATTCCCCAATAATTGCTAATATTTACAATGACTAGCCAAATAAGCTAATGCAAGCTAATAACTGCAATCTGGGGCTAAAGTACATTTACTCAAGTACTATACCTTAGTACTCTGAACTTGTACTTTACTTGAGTATTTCTATTTCACACGTCTGCTGCACTGCGTGTATTAAAACACCCTTTGGACTTTTTTTAAATAAAAACAAATGGTATGCTAATATGATGTGATGCAGCACTGTACTACTAATATACTCAGCATTTTACAAGTCTCTAACTGTGGAGTATTTTAAGACCATAGTATTTATACTTTAACTTAAGTAAAGGATCTGATTACTTTAGGGGAGGGGTTTTAATTATTTCCCTTGACTCAAACCTGCAGCCACGCTTTCACACAATCCACTTAATCCATTTTCTCCCTTTAGAAGAAATGAATTAATTCACAAATTCTATAATCCTGTGTTTCCACGCACGCAAGCTTTCAGAGGATCCAATCTGAGAACAAGGCTTTCAATTAAATCTGGAAAGCATGAAAGCATTGCATTTTCGTCACTGAAAAATACTGCAAGTACTGCAGAGGCTTGAATGCAGATTATAACGTTCCTCACTGAAAACAAAGAACACATCTGAGTGGAAAAGGTGCTGCAGTCTTTAAAGAAGCAGAAAAGGTTGATGTTTTATAGCTTTCTGTAAATATTCTGAAACATCTTGCTATAAATGCACGGTGCAGATGTATGACTTCTACAATCTGCATGAAGAACCTCCTTTAATTGATTGAACTCTCTGATATCCACGCCTGCATCTCGTGCACAGCTTGTGAACATCTTCAAATGAGCCATGCTGACCATTGTGTATTAATATATTCAAATTAGCATATGGCATCATTGAAATATTAATGTGTGCACAGTTGTGTGTCACGCGCCGAGGTGTAAGATTAGCAGAGTGCTAACAGCATGTGGAGATATATTGAACAACCCTGTGTGCTTCTGCAGGAAATGTATCAGGGGTTTAAAATACTGTAAATACACAAGTACATCTAGGAAAGGATAACTAAAGATGGGAAAGTGCACGCATAACAGTCAAGAGATTTTTCAAGCAGACACCTTAAACCACAGTTGCCGACCAATTAAGACTTCCTGTCATTACATGTGCAAACAACCTTCAGTTTATTAAGAAATAATCATGCAATATGGTGCAATTCTCACTTGTATTTTTCCACAATTGAACCCCTTTCTATCAAGATCATATGTTTACATGCACACTGATTACAAGCGCACATTAATCAGAGTAAAAAAGGACTAGAATCAGAGCTTAAACAGACTTAAAATATACTACGAACGGAATACAAAAGGACTGCAAACAAGCATTAGACTACAAACGGGAACCAGAATGTTGCCGATACCAAAACGGCTTGCTCTTTTTTCCACACGATCTGCACAGAGACACAGATATCTGTTTCTAGAGATCACTTCCACCCTGCCATGTCATGAGGTGACGCTCCAGTGGAGGTGTTGTTCACCTGAGACCCTGAACACAACACTGTTTTAAAGCTCTGCAAACACACCGCTGAGCTGCACAGAGAATCTGTAGTTCGCCTTGAGGCCATGTGAGGAAGAGCCAAAGATATTCATCTCAACAAGACATGTTGAGATAAATAAATGCTTAAATTGACACAAGAGATTCACCTGACGTTCATGCAAATGCTCAAATGCAGCAGGAGAGAAGGAAATGTCTTTCTGAACACAGCCCTTGAAAGTATACATACATATTATTGCAGGCATGATACTGGATAATTCTCCATCTTGCAATTTAGTTTGTAGTAACCTTAACTAAGATTCATATCAAGGTGTTTAATCTCACATAAATTACTTTGCTAGATAATCTGGAAACAAACATGAACACATATTTCTGCAGATGGCTGGAACAATCTTTAAAAAGTAGATACAAGCACCAAACTGTCCATGGTCATCCCTCTGGAGTCATTCATCAGAAAAGCATGTTAGCCACATTATATTTAAGCACATCAGTTTAACCACGCGATACACTTTGGTGATTTTGGTTTTGAATTATTTATGTTTAACTATGGGGAAGTCAAATGCACAACTAAGAAGCTTTACGGTGTCATTTTAAACACAACATGTGAATATGGAAAGCACATGATTCACATGCTGATATCCAAGAGAGGGAGTTACACAGTCACAAGATGGAGGAATACTGGTTGCCATGTACAAAATACAAAATACTGATTTCTTTCTGAAAATTCTGTCTTTTTCTGAAAATTCTGCCTTTTTCAAAAAATCTCAAAATACTGCCTTTTTCAAAAAATCTCAAAATCCTGCCTTTCTCCAAATCACAAAATTATGACTTTTTCGCAAAATCACGAAATTATGACTTTTTCTCAAAATCACGAAATTATGAATTTTTCGCAAAATCACGAAACTATGACTTTTTCGCAAAATTATGACTTTCTCAAAATGTTGTCTTTTTACTGAAAATTTCAACTTTTTCCAAAATGTCTGACTTATTCTCAAAATTCCAAATTTCTGACTTTTTCTCAAAATTCGGACTTTTCACAAAATTGTTGTGACTTTCACAAAATTCTCATTTTTTCACAAAATTCTCATTTTTTCACAAAATTCTCATTTTTTCACAAAATCACAAAATTCTGACTTTTTCTCAAAATCACAAAATTCTGACTTTTTCGTAAAATCACGAAATTATGACTTTCGCAAAATCACAAAATTGTGACTTTTTCTCAAAATTTCGACTTTTTCTCGAAATGTCCTCAAAATTTCAAATGTTTGACCTTTTCTCAAAATTTCGACTTTTCACAAAATTCTGACTTTTTCACAAAATTCTGACTTTTTCACAAAATTCTGACTTTGTCATGTTCACAGCTACAGTTGGGATACCTTTGTTATCATGTTGCTCTCATGTTGGAAGAGGACATTCAGGATTTCCCCAACAATCTGCAAACACAAAGTGATTGGAGCAGACGAGGAGATTCTTATACATTAGCGTTAGTATTAGCTCTGAAAGCCTCTGCGTTTCCTCCTCTGGTTCCTCCCATCGCCCAGCGGCTCATTAAGAATCAATCTGAGCCTCAGCAGAAAGCTATGGGGGGGTTAGCGTTGGCATTAGAGGCTACATAGAGGGAGGGGTAATGGGGGAGAGTCGGGAGGGTCAGCAGCTACTTGTGATGTCTCCCCTGCTGATAGAGAGCGTTAAAGAAGATCCCTCTGATGGACGCTGGGATAAAGCAGAACCGGCAGAGAGAAGCAGAACTGCCAGAACAACTCTCTCTTTACTTTCCTGCAAACACTTCAGTCTGAAGAGCGGACATCTTTCAAAATAAACGCTTCTTAAAAACGTTGGGAAACATACACGCCTGTCAAATCAATTCTGGACAGATCATTGGAAACACTTTGTATTAAAGTTCACAAATGAACCAATGACAATATCAGTAGCCCCTGAATTCCTTTCTGCTGAATCATGCAACAACTTTGCAAAATATAAGACTAGCGATCAGTGCCTCCACTTCAGGAAATGTTTTGATGTCAAACTCTAACTGCAAGCTACAATTTGATCAATCAAGATGCTCAGGATTGTGATGGGTTGAAGTTGTTCCACCTTTTGCCTAAAACTTTTTTTAATTGCATGGCGTCTGTTTCTTAAAATGTGCTTCACAAATAAACTCACCTTGAACCTTCAGGTGCAGCCAGCATTTCAAGTTATTAAGAACAGGAAACACTATTTATGCTCACATTGTTGAAGGAGGTTACAAACCACATATAGCTTGAACTCATTAAGCCTCGAGGTCGTTACAATCAACTTATTTCCCCAACTGACTGGACAAACATTAACTATGCTTTCAACGATCATTTGGGATCAAAAAAATATTATCTTAAAACACAGAAATCACTATCTCCTGATCGATAAAAAGCAAAGGACAAAACACGGTCATGATGTCTGAGGAAAACCTGACTTTTAGGCTATCCTCAATAAATAGTTAAGATATAACAGAGACGTTTGACAAAGGGTTAAAATGGAATTCATTTCAGAGTAAAATAACCAGTTCAAAAGTCCCCTGACATGTAATGCATTAAAGCTGTTTTAATAACACCTGCTGCCTTTAGCTCGTTTTAAAACCAGACACGGATAAAGACCTTATTTTGTAGTTGTATTATCAATCTCAATCTGAAGCCGTTGAAGTCTCTTGCAAAGTGAAGCTTATATATTTTATATTGTTTCTGGTCTGATTTTAAGTAAACCATCTTTGAGCATTAGGAAATCGCTATAAAAATCCAATGTATTATTTGTACATGTTTATTGTTTAGCTTTATACGGCACTTTTTAAGGTATTATATTTTTGCGAAGGGGAATGTCTGCGAGCCGGCTGACCTCCGGCTGGTTTCACCACACAGATCTGTGTAGCTTAGCTTAGCGCTAACAGACATTGTCTCTCTGCAGATACTCATCACCTTTTTCACCTCGTCTCCCTGTTCTCACCCCAGCATATGGCTTTCAGAGAGCTTTGGTTATTTCAGAGAGCAGCCATAAAGGTCAGAGCTGCACGGCGTCCAAGAGGAAACTCAGAGCGGAGAAAAGGTTACGATGAGTTCACGTTTCCCACTGACTGTGCACAGGCAGCAAATAACACCGTCTAACACTTTGCAGTAAACCCTGTCCTCTGTAGGAATACTGCAGATATATTCCTCTAACATACAAATTACGTATTCTGGAGCCTTCTCTGTTTGTTTGTAAAAATGTTCACCTCCATTCTAACTTTATACAACATTCAGAGGTCAATTCCTCCGAGCACGTGTCAAAGTTGTATTTTAAAAATGTGAAGTGTTCCAGTCGTTCTCGTGAACTTCACGCGAACGACTGGAGGCAATTTCTACAAATTTAGAACAAGAGTTCACGTCGACTCAAGGGTAAACTGATTTGTTTTTTATAAGATTATATTATTATTACAGGTCAATGTTATTTTCACCTCAAATGCATCTTATTTTCTGGAAAGTATAGAGGGACTTTTTTTCAGATTTAGCACAAACATGTATTTAGACATTACTAGTTTTAGAGATATCAATCCGTTAGCCTTTAGCTCGTAAGCCTTCTGTCCACAAGAAGAACTCATTTTTAACGTTAAACTGCTTTTACTGGTTTTATTCAGCGAGTCTGTTTAGGAGAGGAGGAACTTGTGAGGATAATTCAGCCCCCAGTAAAAACCTGGAGCATTGCGTTATTCGAAAAACAAGCTAAGCTAACGTTAGCGGCAGCCGAACAGTGTGCAGGAGAAACTCAGATTTTAACCTCAAACTGAAACGTTATCCACTGTTTTTGTATCGCTTTATATCAGAGAAGAAGAAGAGGGGGAGGTGCTGAAAACCTCCTGAAACATAAAACATCAATGCTGAAGGAACCCTAACCTGGAGAAGACTACAACTCCCATGATGCAATGCTGCAGAACCACCGCACCTAACTGAAAGCTTTAAAATAGCATTTACAAAAAAAGTTGAATTACAAATTTGATACTGTAAATTTGTAATTCAACATTTAATTTGTATTGTACAACACCTTATTTTTTGATGCTGCTGCAACGCAAACATTTCCCAAATTGGGATCAAAAAGTACTTCTTATCTTATTTTCTCTTAATGTTGTTTTCATTCAGAGACCCTTTTGTTGTTATATAAAGGCACTTATTTTCAGATTGTTAGCTACATAGACTTTTATTTCCTGGACCCCCCCCCCCCC
>NW_011366121.1:4395-7196 GCF_000735185.1 Notothenia coriiceps | reverse complement strand
CCCCCTGTGGTCTCCCAGGAGCACTTATTGTGGGCATTGTGGGTAATTTCAAGCCACCAACATAATTAAATCCAGGCTGGAAACAGAGCCTGCTGGGTGGATAAATGGAGGTTTCCCTGCAGCCGTGTTAATATCCCACCACTGAGGCACGAGCGCCGTTATTAACCAATTACACTCTGCGCCTTATTGCTGTTTCAAAGAAGTAATGGAGGACTGTGTGCATTATAAGGAGCTGTTGCAGGTGGAACAAAACAGCAGGAAGATGGAGACTACTGTATACTGCTGTGCAAGGATAAAAGAGACAACTCAGTGGTTTATTTACGACAGATTTCCAATGAAAACACCACAGTTTCATGTTTTGTTCTCGTTAAAGAGTAAGTAGAAAGGTAAGTACTGCACGTTTTTAAGTAAGTACTGTAAGACAGAAACGCTAAGTAGGTTGAATGGTAGAGTACTTTTAGACTCAATCGGTTCTTTTATTAATGTCAAAGTGCTCTGCAAGGGCATCAACGCATATATCATTTCAGTAACAAGATATATGTGATCCGCTTTATTGAAATCAGTCCGAAGTGGCAGCGGGTCATTACCAGATTATTGAGATTCTATGTGGAAAAACTCGTATCTGGGTCATTTGGGTTTCTTAGTTGAGTTGTAAGCAAAGTCTTCGCTTTCAGAAAAACTAACTTTTACCGCAATATTCAGACAAGAAATATGTTTTTGAAGCTTGTAAAGACAAAGACACCGCCTACGTCGTCCTAAAACAATGATTGACGGACTGACAATAACACGACAGGGTGTAGATTAGGGGTGCCCACACTTTTTGGGCTTGGGAGCTACTTTTAAAATGACCAAGTCCAAATGATCTACCTACAGGGTACCCTGAGTCCAGATGATCTACCTACAGGGTACCCTGCACCATCTGTGTCCCGAGCGATGCTAAACGGCGGATAAACTGGTATTTGTGCTTCAGGTGAGGAGGTGAGGCCCCCTCATGACTGCATGAACCCATATGGCACAACTCAGCCTGGCTTACCTGCACGTCAATCAAGTGGCAAAGGCCATAGTGAGATGGATGATAGGCTTACTTTAAAAAAAAAAAGTCTTCTTTTTTTTCAATGTCATGTGACCTACCCACACTACCTTTGCGATCGACCGGTCAATTGCAAAGGTAGTGTGGGTAGGTCGCATGACAGTGGAGCAATAAATTGGGGCTATAAAACACTAATATATTATAGCCCCAATTCCCATGATCAATGCTGTGTTGGAGCATCTTACCAACAGAGGCATTACAACAGGAGGTGTGTGTTGTGTGTCCTCTGAAAATACAAACAGCACACACACCATTTCCACAATATCATTGGAAAGCTGAGAGAATTCCTCAACTGTGTAAACCACTCAAAACGTGTTTTTGATGATATGACAAAGTAAGGCGTTTCTGAGTCGGTCTCTTAATGTTTGTGTCCGTTTTATTTTTAATGTGAGGCGTCTCTTCCTGCATTAAGTGCTTCAGATGTCTCACATTCAGAAACGCTGTGAGCGTTTTCATTGGCCGCTTTCGTACCATGAGGAAACATCTGCTCTGTAACATGTGATGCAGGAATAAAGCATCTGGAGCAGACATGTTGCTTTCTGCAGGAGGGAGTAAAAGCAGGACTGTAGTGGCGTTATAGATCTGCCTGAAATTAAAGGAAACAGAGCGACAGTCTCTTTATTGGATGATACCAACGTGGTTCTGCAGAGACGTGCGTTGTCTCCGTGTTGTGTGCATGCTGTGTTGGAGCAGAGGGAAAAAGAATCTCCATGTTTAGCTTTTCCTCCTGAGGGAATGCTCAGGTTTCATCCTGCCGGCCAGGTGGACGTTTCTACTGAGAGGCAATCACTCTGCCAGTGTGAAGTGATACTCTAACATTAAATATTAACGCCAGCGACCGTGCGGCGATGGACTCCAGGAGGACCGAACTGTCATTTTACATTCTGCTGCAGCAGCAGACAAGAAATACACAAACTGCATTTACTTCAAACTGGTGTCGTCCGGAGGCCAACCGGTGCAGACTGAACCCAAAGCTCTTCCATCATCTTCAGAAACGATGCAGATTTGGCCACTTGATGATGTCATAACGATGTTTTGTCTTGTGTAACAATTAGCAAATCAGCAACCAAGGTGACCCCCCCACCCCCCACCTTATCCCCTGCATTAAGTCCAAGAGCCGGATTCCTTTAAAAAAGTTAGAATTCTTCATTTGTTTATTTCCAGAACATAGTGACATCACTACGGAACAGTCACGCTCCTATTGGCTAGCTCTCCAATAGGAGAGGCTCTCTCATTTTAAGTGATAGGATAAGGGGCGGGACATCTCTAAGCGGTTGACCAATCATCAGAAAGTCGGCCAGCTAACCAATCAGAGCAGACTGGACTCTGGTTTCAGACAGAGGGTGAAAAGCTGCAGCACAGGCAGTATGAGAACAATAAAGAGCTTTTTTAACATTAAAGCATGGAGACATGTACCAGTAGAGAACTCTTTAAAGTAGAGACACTACATACTGATATACACCTGAACATCAGCAGGAGAGGACTCTTTAAAGTAGAGACACTACATACTGATATACACCTGAACATGACTCTTTAAAGTAGAGACACTACATACTGATATACACCTGAACATCAGCAGGAGAGGACTCTTTAAAGTAGAGACACTACATACTGATATACACCTGAACATCAGCAGGAGAGGACTCTTTAAAGTAGAGACACTACATACTGATATACACCTGAACATCAGCAGGAGAGGACTCTTTAAAGT
>NW_011366121.1:0-2966 GCF_000735185.1 Notothenia coriiceps | reverse complement strand
TTAGGAGACACGGATAGAAAGACAGTTCACAGTTTATGCAGCGCTACAAAAACACAGAGCCTCCTCCCGAGTGTTATCTGATCACATCACCAACACACACACACACACAGGAAGTTATGGCAGTCTGCGGACATAACTGTACGAAACATTGTGAACATGAGGAGGACTATGAAGCTGGAATGAAAGCAGTGTGAAGTAAAAAGAAAAAGCCGCAATGATACCTAGCATTAATGCTAACAATGCTAAAGGAAACACACCAAATATATATTTTTCTGAGCTTTCTATCTTAAGATGCTGGCAGACAGTTAGCTTTTTTTAAACACGCAGAGATGCACGACGTGTTTGGGATATGTTAGCATCAGCTATTATCTTAATAATAATAATATCTAATATCTGCATAAATGCCATTTCATTTGTGTTTCAAGCTGCCTGTATTGTTTTGTGTTCATTTGTTGTAACTGTGTTCATGCTGCCCTCTTGGCCAGCTCGCTGTTGGAAAAACAGATTTTAATCTCAATGAGACTTTTTTTCGTTCTCAGACAGAAGGGTGTCGTCTTGACCCTTTTCAGGCAACTATCATATGATCGTAGGTTTATGATCACCATGTTTGCAAGTTTCGCCCGTCTGGCCAACATCTCAATGTTCTGTAATGTAAGTTCTAGCTGAGACCTTCCCCCCTTTTGTCTTCTTCCTGCAAGTGCCTTTCTGTTGTAACAGGGTTCAGATTATTGTTCTATGTTGGTGCTGCAGGACTCTGTCCTTCGGCTGGAAGTACATTCTGTTGAATGCTTTAACTCTTTATTAAAAAACACAACTTTGGTTTAAACTTGTAGATTTGTTCATTTCTTAACAAAAGGTGATTAAGTGTGGAATTTCCACCACAGAATCTTCATGGTGACCACATCGGGTCCAGTTAGCTGGAGGAGACCCAAACAGAGCTCTCCGGACGTTTGCCATATGAACTTTATAAATTCATAATGCTTCAATGCCTTCTTTATTCCGCAGCCTCCAGTATATATTTTGGTGCATGTTTGATGTCCTGCTTCAAACACGCTCTGTTTCTTCCTGTAAACCGAGGACAGTCTGCGTCCTCATTATCCCATGCTCAGTGTTTTGTTCAGGCGATGAGAGCAGAGCGCTGTCTTCGCCTGAGGACGAGATGCTGCTCTCACTTCTAACATTAGAAACAGAAGTAACGCAGACATCAACACTCTCCGTCCTGCACAAACTGCTCCTGTTGTTCATGAAGTTGTGATATCTCCATGTTCTCACTGCAAGCGTTAACAAATACCTCTGAGGGTTTATTATGAGACGAGTGCTGCTGTGTCTGTGGCACGAGGAGGATCATATCTGAGTGATTACATCTGTCACTTCTGTCCGTATGAAGGTCACACGGTATATCCTGTCAGATTACACCATGTGTCCCAGAGCCCCATTACTCTCCAATAAATGAAGCTCTGTAATTCAAACACATTTGGATAAATGCAAAGCCGACTGCAACCCATTTTTGAAACTGACACTGATCTAACGGAGGCTCAGCGGATCCTGTTTAACCTCCACCGCCCTGTTGGGGTTGATTTTAGGAATGACGTCGTTTATGTTCCTCAACATGGATACACAACAGATTGTTCGATATCTTGTCAAAAAGTAAAATATCTGTTGCATTCGACATTGAGTTTCCAGCATCACATGTCGTTTTCAACTAGTTTCATTCATACAGTCCATTTAAAAAGATTGTGGTTAGGGTTACTTAAAGGGGACCTATCATGCAAAATGCACTTGTACGTCTTCTCTACATGAACATGTGTCCCCGGTGTTCCAGGGAACTCACCAAGTGTTAGAAAACACAACCCTCTCTCTTTTCCTCCATACCCAAATCTCTAAAAAAAGGGGCTGCAACGGATCTGATACAGACTGATCCAGATTTGAACACTTCTATGACGTCACAGAAGTGGCGCTACGGCTATTGGGCCAACTCCACCAATCAGGAGGAGACAGCCACGGACATTGCCGTTGGAAAGCGCTGGAGACGCTGTAGTACATATGCCATGCCTGTAGATGGTGCTGTTCTCACAGAATCAGCCCATGCAAAGACAGTGTTAAATTGAGAGAAATGAGGAATGGCTAAAATGCATGATCTGTTTGGTATTTTGAAAAATAAAAATTATAAATATGCCTTTTATAGGTATGGACCTACACTATATTATTAACATATAGCATGATAGGTCCACTTTAACTTAAGAAACGTTTGCAGTTAAGTGCAATTAGGTCAAGTTAAATAATCGGGGGAAGTGGCAAAACAAATCAACATCTAAGTACTGATGACACACAAGTCAATGATTACATTAAATAACTACCACAGCGATGTTAAAGTACAGAAGTTTAATGACATCAAAGGCAGCGTTTAGTTGTAAAAAGTAATAACTTCAAAGAGGGTTTCATCCTCCAATTCTACACATCAGGTACGTCAAAATGTTTACGTCATAAATTGAGTGAAATTAACTACAGAAGTGGCGTTACTTAAGTACGGAAGTTAAGCGGTCGTTATTTTCCACCAAACATTATGTCACATCAGAACTCATAACGTTTTATAAAATAAACATTAATAGACAAAAGAAGCAAAAGTTTCTCACAGAAAACACAACTTCTGTTTCTGCTTTATCTGATTGATGTGTTTCCTGGGAGGACCACTGTAAGGGTTATCTAACAGCCAGTGGTTATACATATTCAACACTTTCCATTGATTACTCCCAGCCTTCAGAGATCATTGCTGAGCAGAAAGCAGCCGTGGAGCCAGAGCTTCAAACACTTAAAAACCCTAAATTACAAAGTCAGAATAAGTTCTCTTCTTATTATTTTACTGATATTTTATTCTTAAAGGTCTCCTATCATACTGTTTTTCATCAATACATACAGTTAGGGACTGGCTTCAGTAGAAGCTGCTGGGAGTCCCAGCAGCTTCTACT
>NW_011366120.1:164336-232026 GCF_000735185.1 Notothenia coriiceps | reverse complement strand
AAATCCTCAAAAGCACTGGTCTGAGGACAAGGATTTAATATAAACATTTAATAACTCAACAGTAGGTGGCGATATATGCTCCAAGTGGAAGCGATTCGCCATTAAAGAAGAAGAAGAGTGCTCTTTTCCTGTCCTGATGCTGAGGGATTCTATCCGTGGATTGCCTCTCACCCCACGTGTGGATCCGTAATTCTCTTTGCTGTCTTATTATTGTGTGAACTCTGGAGGATGTTAGATTAGGTTTTTCGCGGCTTTGTTTTTCCCTTAGGTTGTGTTAGATCTCTGGGTAGAGGAGGGAAGTTCTGGGTCCTACGGCCCATGGTGTGGCTGGCCCAGACCCCCTTCTTCCTTTTTGCTTGTTTTTTGGCCATCCTCCAGACTTTGTTCCTTTTGCCGGTTTGCATTTAAGTTATGGCTGTGCTGTCAATAAATGCTCGCCGTTAATTATACTGTGTGTTTGGTGTGGTTTGTTTTTATGTTGCGGGTCTTCCCACGAGCCACTACCGCTTGGTACGGGGACGGGTCGTAACAAGTGACAACATGAAGGATGACAGGAAAGACAATGAACCGACAAGGAGCACAGGGGAAGACAAGACTAAATACAAAGAAGGGTAATCACAAGACAAGACACAGCTGGGCAGGGGAGGCAGAAACACAAGGGCAACAGGTGAATACAATCAGACAATCAGACACATGAGGGAAAACACAGGAAGGAAGACAAGACACAGGGAGAACAGAATTTCAACATAAAATCATGACAAGACAGACAACTAAGATTGTGACAAAAGGTCCATCTTATCTTATCTTACAGAAGCATGTTGCCCATAGAGCACAATGCATCTCAATTTGTGACATGCGCACTGAAGAGACTTGCAATTATTTGCCCTAGACTTCTGCTTTCAGACGTAGTTAATTATGAAGTTATTACCCTATCCGATAATAATCCAATGCAGAGGCAATATTGTAATATAATACATTATTTCATATATTTTATGTATTTATGTACATTTATATAGTTACAACCATAATGCTAATGTGACCCACGATGAAATTGAGTTTGACAACCTTGATTTAAAGGACAAGGAAATGCCTTTTTTAAGTCAAACTGAAAATGTTTGACTGAAGGCATAAAGCTCCATAACAAGCTGAAAATGAAAATGGTAGCTCTACAGGTCAATCAGAGCACCATTCATTAACTACAAAAACCTCCTAAAACTAAAAACAAGGGACTGGCTATGAATCCATCTATACAGCCTTCACCTCAGCTTTAAGTCAACACCTGAAACTCAAAGCCATTGTTTCATTTTGCGTCCGGTGTGCTGGAGTACAGAGGCAAAACAAAGAAGAATGTCTTCTGTTCGGTCCTAGCTGCACTGAACACTATAAATAATCCCAGAAGAACACAAGTGTACCTTAGATATGTCGAGTATACAGCCTGGAGGGTAACAGATTACTTATAACAGGGTTACGTAATCAGGATACAAAAATAAACAAACTGTTATCACTTACAGATACATGGAAGAAGATGTAATCAGATTACTCTTACGTTTCTAAAATGTGGGGGATGGTGTATAGGCTACTCCATGAATATGCTCAGTTAAAGGCAGGTTACCCTATAATAAACATCACTGAGCAGTGGACATATTTTTGATACAAAACATTTTACTGTTGTTTCTTTAATCCTGTATTCATTTGCATTGCATTTGGAATTGAAGTAATCCAAATTATCAGAAAGTAATCAGATTACATTAATTTTATATTTTGATTGGTTGTAGGTAACTAGTAATTGTAACATCATTTATTTGTAGGTTACCCTCCCAACCCTGTGTTAATATATATTTAATATAAAGAGCAATAATGATTATTAATATTATGACTTCCCTAATTCCACATCTACACATGCTTTACTTAACATTTTAAGAACTTACATGAACCTGAAACTGGAAAAAAAAACGTCTCGCTTTCGACTAGAACAAACGGGATAAATAATAATGGACAGTTTTAAGCACTTGCCCCCAGTACTCTTCAGGTATATAAGGTGTTCCAATATGTGCACTATTTTTCTGTCTAGCACTGAAGCCGCTGATATTCAACTCATCCTTTGGTTTCAGGCAAGACTCCTTATCGTATGTGATCGTTCAAACACAAACATGGTATTATGCACCACATAAATCAATGGAGAGCACAGGTGTTGAAAACAATTTCCTTAACATTTCATCGCAATAGCAATCACCTGTTCTAAATAAACTGCAGTTATTGTGTTTTTAAAATGATAATAAGTATGTGTTGACAGTATCACAACCACATGTTTGTTTTTCTCTACCACTTGCCCCATCATCCCATCCTTCTCTCATGAGAAGGGTTGTTTCAGGGAGTACTATCCTCAGCAGTAATACTGACTGATGCCACATCAGGAAACAACAGGGGCTCTGGGGGCCCCGAGCACATTTTGTAGCGCTTTTATCTCCCAGCATGCTTTGTGCGTGTTGTTATCTGCCGTCTGCAGCCTGCTTTGGGAAAAGACCGTAAACAGGAGGTGCTGCGCTGACACAGCCATGCCGTTAACGCTGTATTGTTGAAGCCTTTGCCGCGCTCAGAGCTAATTTTAATGATAATCAGCTCTGCTCTCTCATTGTTAAAGCATCAGGCATCCACACCTGAGGAACTCTGAGTGTGCGAGAGAGAGAAAATAATATAAAAGCACTTATACTGTGTGAATACTGCTACGATTATTTGATATTCGGTTATCTTATTACTACTTTGTTTCATAACCTTGTATTATGACACTAAATGCCTGTGTGTCACTTACATTTATGTGTAGTTTCCTTGTTAGTTGCTATTTTTTTATTCGAGGGGTCTGTCAATTTGGGGTGTAATGTTTCACCTCAAGGATTTGGGTGTTGCAGTGTATTGGTAATAGTGTGTGTTTCGTGGTGACTCAGCTGCGAGTAAGAGGTAAGATGAACTGAGGACCGGAATGGAAATCAACAGGCTTTCAGCTCTGAGCCACTGACTGTTCTGGTGTGTGTGTGTGTGTGTGTGTGTGTGTGTGTGTGTGTGTGTGTGTGTGTGTGTGTGTGTGTGTGTGTGTGTGTGTGTGTGTGTGTGTGCGTGAGGGAGAGAGAGAGAAAGCAAGACACACAGAGGAATAGACAGAGGGGGAAATGGAGAGTGTGACTGGCAGCTCCTTCCTCCGGATGAGGCTGAATCATTCAGCAACATCACTTATTGGAGGTGAGGCTCAGTCACCCTTACCGGTCACAAGTTCTCAAATGTTACATTTTTGTCCTTGGTGACAAGGAAGGTAAATTGAGTCTTGGGTTTCTCATTTTTTAGATTTCAACAAGCTTAATCAGGTCACATATCTAGCCTTGCCATCATACTTCATATAATTGATGTGTTTTTTGCCTAAAGCATATAACCCCTCAGCATGGTCGTTACCAGGGTCACGTGGTTGTCAATACAAACAAAAAACCTAGTTAATTTGAATCTGCTTGCTCTTGTTTTGTATTCTCATCTTTTTAAAAGGATATAGGTTCATTAATTTTAGTGAGTCATGTATATACCACTCCTCCAGACCTCAATAATAAACACAGTTTATATTTTGAATCCACAAAACATTTTGTTGTCATAAGACCATGTTGTAGCCTTCCTGGGAGTTATGTGCTGGACCATGTTTGTCCGTTAAGCACCATGGAGTAACCATCATTAATTTTCCATTGTGATTCACAGTCTGACAAATTGCATCCAGCTCGGGACTGACGGCTAATCACAGCTAGTTTGGGTTGTAAACAGCAGCGGTAATTGAAACAGTTTTGCCGAAAGGCAGCGTGAGCAGTAGGAATAATTATTGTGATTCAAGCTGTAAAATATTCCCTCTCAAATAGGCCAGGGGTTTCAGAGGAGTAGGACAGTCTGTTGTCTGGGGCAGGACAACCTGTTTTTCTAGGATAAGCTCTAAGGCCATTAAGGTTTTAAGTGTTGAGCCTCACTCACTCAGAAAATCCTGCATGGTGTACCTGCTGCAGTCAACAGCGAACATAGATGATAATTAGCTTAGTGAAGCAGAGCGAAGGTACTGTGCTGTAGGTGAGTGGAGAAGAATAATTCAAAAGGGTGAATATGGATCGTCCTCACTAACAGCATGTGGGGATTTCATTATCAATGGCAGCTTGAACTAACCACGTCTCATTATTGTGAAACCCAAAGGTTACATCCTGTTTCATCATCGTTTTCTTATTTCATGGTTTTTCTTACTGGTAGCATGTTACAAAGGATTATCATCATTATTATCCTTGTTGGTGTTGTTGTTCTACTTTATTCATGTCTTGTTTTTATATCATTATTATTAAAAACATTATATTAGCAGCAGTAGTTCTCTTTTTGCGTTGTTATACATCGTTAGCCTTGTTAACATGGCATTTTAACTTGCAGTAGTTGTATATATCTTTTTTAACCTAATAACCTGGTGTATAATGTTATTGCATTGCAGTGATATTTGTATACAATTTTGGTACTGGTTAATATATACATGTATTTATTTCTAGTCCATATTATAGTCAAATGCCACATGCAAGGCAACATTTGATTTCTTGTGGATGCTCACTGCTTCCAACATAAACAGCAGCTCTGTACTGATAAGAGTGGAAGATATCTAAGTGGAATATCTTTTTACAGAATCTTTATTTTCCATCTGGCAATTAAGCAATGCAATAAATCGGAAAACCCCCAATGGCTTTGCATTAATAAACCATAGTTACACAAAATGAAAAAATGTCTGCTCTCGTTAACCGTGGTTCATTTTAAATAGATAAATGCAAAAAAAAATGTTTATGTTAACAGGAATATGTTGTAAGCTTTCGTGAAAAGGTTTTTCAAAATATGTTGTAAATATAATTAATTTGTTAGTGACCTTTTGCCGAAATAATAGATACCGTGCAAAGCTTTTAAATTGAACCCACAAATGATAAAGGTGCAACTTCTGTCCTTTACATCCTCACACTATCCTTCAATCTGAAATGGTTATTTTTAAAGACTTTCTTTACCATTTACGGTTTTATTTGACACTGTAGAGAGATGCATCCTTGAAATGAGGGTGTTATGTTCCACAAAGATGATCCAAAAAAACATTTATTTGCTGATAAATTGGAAAGATAATAGGTAAACACGCTCAGAACTGGGATTTAATACACAAATAATTGAACAGCGCTCTGGAACATGTTCCTTGATTCCGTGAAATTACTCAAGCAAAGCTTCAAGACCTCATCATCGCTGGACGAGTTTTATGGTGGGTGTAAAAAAAAATCCACATCCATCACTCTCAACCCCTCCTATTTCCAATCACAACAATTGTCTTTGCTATTCTGTTGATTCCCCCACCAGTAACAATATGAAACTCTCTCTGGTTCACCAGGTGCAAATATGATGAAAATGTTAATCCCTATAGTGCTGAAGGCAGCATGAATTGTTGCCAGCTGTCTGTCGACAGCTGTGTGATCTAAAAAGACTCCCTTAATGTGCTCTCTCTTCTCAAAATAAAGATAGAGATATTTCTCTTCAAGCTGATAGTCATGTGCTAGTTTTAAGGCCACATCAGCCCAAAGTTACCCCTTTATGCATCGGTGGAAGGATTTAGCTGCTATAAGGCTATATAAAGGCCATCTGCCTGTCTCATTAGGGCCAGCTTTCCTGTGTTTTCACCTCCAGAGGATGAAGGTCTGGATATTCTGATTATATTGTGGTGTTAAACTCTAATTCTTGTACTCTGACATTTCTTATGCGTACGGATTATATATCTGCAAAAGTCACTGTCGCACAGCGGCTCAGCATTTAGTGTCACCTGAGCAGGTCAGAAAACAAAGATACAAACACACTTGTGCATTTATTGCAACAATGAAAGCCAAATACATTGTTGTCTATGGACTATAAGACATTGGACTTGGAATGGTGGATAGCCTTTTACTGCACGGAAATACAGCCTCGCTAGAAGGACATCGAGTATGTACACTTTAAAAGTTACAGGTTACAAAAATGTTTTGTATTGTGCTGTTTCGCTTTCTCTATTCGAATAAATACCTTCCAAAGATAGTGAAGCTAGGATGGCAAACAGAAAGCCTGTTTAGCTTTAAGCCCTGGCCTTGAAGCAGCAACAGTTCCTGATCTGAGATCCCTTTATGGCCTTGTACTGTAAGTCCAAGAGATACTGTACTAGTGTGCATGACAGTGTGTTGCCTTGCTGTAATTGTCACAACGGTTTGGACAGGTCAACAATGCATACAAACTGTCATAAAATAAAAAAAGACATACAGAAAGAATCACAGCAATTTTGAGGAATAATTGTTCTTGTCACACTAAAGACATTTTTAATTGTCTATATTTATTGACTCATGTTTACGAAAGAGATACAGCATAATTGTCCGTCATTAGCAAAACAATAATACAGTTATGTGAGAGTAAAATGGCTAATCATCAAATATAGTGGGAGCTGACATACTACTAAATGCAACCGGATGCAGTACCACATCCTGGTATTTTTGGCAAACTGCATTTGACATACTGTGTATTATTTTCCCGGCATACTTAATGTTATACAGTACACAGGTTGTCTTTTTGGCGTTGAAGTCCGACAGATTTACACTGTTTTCTGGGAATTTTTTATAGAATTAAAAGTAGAGATGTATCTATAATTCTTATGTAGTGAGAAAATAGTAAATTAGTTTTCCAATAAAGGTGATATGGTTACTAACTTAGGGACATAGAAGAAGAATAAATACTTTATTAATCACCAACGGGGAAATTACTTTATCTAATCAGTTGTGTTGGAGAGCTCTTCACATGTAGGCTGGCATCAATGACTCTTCTCAGAACAGATGGTGATACATTGTCAAATGGGCTAGAAGATGGGTTCATAGTTGAACTCTACACATGGTTCGTATACATGGTACACATTTTGAACACATGGTCAATATTGTCAATGAGCTAAATCGCTTTCATGGATAGAGTGATGTTTAGAAAGCCTCAACTATAAGCTGTCAGGGAAGGAGATTATATTGTTTTTGTAAAATCAGCTTTCATAAATAAGCATGTCAAACATTTGACCTAATGGTTGCACAAGGCCAGAAGGTTTTTTGCAAATAACAATGTCCCTCAATTTAGTTTTCTCTATTCGGCTTGTCTGATTTTCTGTTTAAAACAACATGGTGTCTTAATGGAGAATGATTCACAACTGGAACAGAGTATTTTTTAAGGCTAAGAAGCTATCTCATTAAATCTGTTTGCCAGGTCATCTTGCTGTACAGAGGTTGTGTAGGTTACTGTTTGCCAAATCTGACTATTTCAAAGCAGATTTACTTCAAATGAGAGCCAATACTCAGTTTATGTACTGTAAGTGTTCAGTTAAATCTACACTAAAGACCACAAGTTAATTATTCAAGACATATATGTCATGTTCAATTTGAAATACAAATAAACATTATGGGTGATCACAGAGAGGGTGAGGGAGAGAACCAGAGGAATAAAGGGAGGATATTTGTTGCACAAGCTTTGAGAGGCGAAGGCTGGAAAGAGAAGAGGATGGTGGGGGATGGAGGTGGGGGATGGAGATGGGGGATGGAGGTGGAGAAGACCTCAGGAGTCTTGGCTTGCTGTCCCTTGGCAGCTCCAGGCATAAACATAAGCAAGGGTATCTGTTTCCGGAAAACACAGAAAGTGGAATAGTGAAATACACGAGAGTAAATACACAACAGAGAAGCGGATGGAGAATGTAACTGAGATGGAAATAAAAGAGGAACATTCGAGGGGTGAACCCCACAATGAAAGATTTGGCATTTGTTTGTTTTCTGTCTTTATTTTACAGTAATCATGTTTGTATTGATGGGCGTTCACTCTGATAGGATGCAATATAGTATGTGATACATGTGGCGCAAATTAACTAGTCCACAATATTCTCCAGACACAATTAATTAGCTAATTTGCCCCATTCTTAGATCACATTAGTCTCGAGCTGAACCATGTCAAATGCTAACATAAATCAGCTTCTGCTCTGCTATCTTCGGCTGAACACAAGTGTGCTTCAGTGATTGGAGGCGACCATTTGGGTCAAACTGGCTCAGAAACAGCTGAGCATCCAGGCTGCAGTCGCGCTCATCGCCAGCTGGGGGCGAGCAGCAGCCATGCACAACATCAGCCCCCCCAACCCACATCTCTCACCCTCTCTCAGAGAGAGAGAGGGAGAAATGTGATTTCGCTAGAAGGCCAGACAATTAGTGGCTGTTGGAGGAACGAATGACACACATCTCAGCTGAGGGAGGAGAGCAAGACTGACAGAGGGAGGCAGGCTCAGGCACAAGGGGAGAGGGGAGGAGGNGGGGGGGGGGGGCAGCTGAGAGATAGACGGAGAGAGATGGGCTTTATTTGAATGCTTAATCACCACCAAGGCAGTGGGAGTAGTCGAAATTATGGGAGATGTCATGTGACACTCTACCTGCAATCGTTTCACATCAGTGTCCGTCTTCATTTCCCCCCTGCTGTCAACGACACCAAAGCATCAATTAGCCAAATATCACACAAGGACAAATCAAGCAAATAACCTCCTGCTATTTTGTCGCGAGCTTATAAGTGTTTTTTTATTCCAAATGATTGATTGATTTTTTCAAAGCTGTGAAATTCAGTCACGTGCCTTTCACAACGATGATGGTGTTTTAATACACCAGAATACATAGATGACTAATCGGCAACGTTGATGGGCAATCATGTATGACGACATTTCCAGTGAGAGACGTAATTAAATGATGTGTGAGTGTAGGCTACTTGCAGCTCGTGTGTGTGTGTGTGTGTGTGTGTGTGTGTGTGTGTGTGTGTGTGTGTGTGTGTGTGTGTGTGTGTGTGTGTGTGTGTGATGTAGGCTACTGATGGGAATGGTCCTCTCTGTATAGTGCAGGGTGACTCAGATCATAAAGTGTGTGTGTGTGTGTGTGTGTGTGTGTGTGTGTGTGTGTGTGTGTGTGTGTGTGTGTGTGTGTGTGTGTGTGTCTGTTTGACAGAAAGAGATGAAAGTGCGCTCCCCGTATCCCGCAGGCACGCACACACGGCACAATGTTGCGCACGTGGCATGCACTACTCACGAGCCCTGGCGAAAAATATATAGCAATAATGCTTGTAGCTTAACATTGTAACAGCATGTGTGTATGCAGGGGCGGACTGGGACTAAAAATCTCCCCGGGAAACTCGGCCGGCCGACCGGCCCACTCCGTTATTCTGAAGGGCCAGTCCGCCCCTGTGTGTATACAATACCTCCGGTGGTTTAAGGTGTATGGACCTATTACATTTCCATCGGAATGTGCCGTGTTTGCAGTGGTATGATCAAACAATTATCTAGCCACACACACACACACACACACACACACACACACACACACACACACACACACACACACACACACACACACACACACACACACACACTCACACTATGTCATCCCCACTCCCTCTTTCCTCCTTTTCTTTTTGTTTCCCTCTCACTTAAGCTTTTCGCACAAGCCAGTGTGTGTGTTTGGGGGTATCTTGCGTTTTGTGTGTGTGTCCGTGGGCTCGATTCTCTCAGGCCGACTCAGTGAGCACAGAGAAGTAGAGAGAGGGAGGGAGAGTGAGGGTGAGAGAGAGAGGGAGAGAGAGTTTTGTACGGGGGAGGGACAGACATCCTCCGGCCGGGGAGCAGAGCCTCAGTCTGAGCAGCCGACAGTCGCGCTGTCTGTCTCCCCATCAGCATCACCACCACCCGGCGTCTGCACACAATTTTGGAGTAGACACCTCGTGCTGTGACACTGCCCTACGAGCATGGGTGTGTGACTGTGTGTGTGCGTGTGTGTTTGAGTCGTGGGGAAAATAAAACCCAGCAGCCTGCGGCATTAAAGGGCAGCATCTTCGGTCCCCCTTTACGCGAACAGGGGAACACAGTAGAGGAACGAGCGGTGGGCACAGAAGGTGGCATGGAGGAGAGGTGTGTGTGTGTCTGTGCACGGAGGCAGGGCTGTGGGATGTGGTGTCTGACGGACGCGGAGAGATGCTGTGAGCTTTGGTATTAGCAGGCAGCTGCGCACCGAGCCGCTCTTCTCCCGCCCTCCCTCCTCAGCTGTTCTACTCGCACCGACCATTCGCCGAAATCGGGGAATCGGCTCCACACGGCTCGCTGTGCTCACTACCGCTGGCGTCCTGCACGGGGATTTGACACAACCAGGTATGTGCAGCCGCGGAGCCCATTTGGGCGCTGGATGCGTGTTTGCATGGCGGGGGAATCTTGACTGACTTCATCCTGCATCTTCTTGTTGCTTCCCTCCCCTCCCTCTGTGGCCCTGTCAGCGGATTAATGAAACGTTATTTGAGAATGATGCGGTTAGATGGCATCATCTGTCGATGTATCTGGGGTGAAAAATACAACAAAATTGAGGTGTTGAGATGTGTTTTAAACGTTTGGTTGTTTATTACCAAAAACAGATCTCATACCAACACTGTCAACGTCCCATTACTCTCATTCTAACCTTTCCTCATGTTGATATGCATAACGCTAAACATGAGCATGAGCAATGCTGTTGTTTCACACTGAACAAATTATGCGATGAGACTGTTCTCCTCATGCCGGCCAAAGAAAAGGTAATATTTTGATTTATGAGGCGAGACAATCTGTTGTGATGTTGGCTGGTTTCCTAGGGCTGCAGGCAGATATTTCACTGTTGGGAAATACACAGGTTAGGAGAAGGGAGGAAGAATGTAGCTGAGGATGGGCGTGAGGGCAATATGATCTGAGGATGCACACACCCTCACATACTCATCCCCCACTGGTGTGCTTCGCTCTTCTCTCTGGGCAGCAAATGCATGCTTAAAAGCAATCATGCACGGAGGCATGCATGGCGCACATGTGTGTGCACGCACTGCTGCACACACAGACTCATGGGCATGCACACACCCACATGTACACCAATCCACACTCCACCATAATCCATAATCATGTGTTCCTGAGACATGACGTAACACATCTCTCATCTGCATGCAGTTGGTTTGCAAAAAGAGGTCCCTCAGCTTCACACAGAATGATGAGAGAATGTACTGCCCATCACCGCATGTAGTGTAATTGCTTGCAGCAAAAGAACCTCAAATTGGCATACTTGAGCTTTAATCAGGAGAGGAGAGCAGATTTAACTATTGTGAGATATAGGTTAGCATGCCTCCAACTGACACTAATTTTTCATCAAAGTAGAGTGGTAGAGACTGGGACTGTGAGAAATTGAGTGTTTTAGAGTGCTCTGCTAATCAGAAGCATTAGGAAGAAGCGGGGGAAATGGGTCCCTGGACATTATGCAGGGATTGGGGTAGCAGTGCATCAGAGCAGAGGGAGTGGGTGTGGCTGGGGTGCTCCCCTTTCTCTGGAGGTTTCTCTAGTCTGACTCACATACCTCAGGACAACAGGAATTCCCACTTTTTTTCATTTGTCAGTTGCAGGTAACAATTTTTCAGACACCTTTACAGTAGCTGTCCAAGCATATTTTACAACAGGTATTTGGAGTTTCAATGTTGCCTAGAGGCACATAACCTTTGAATTATTGAGCGCGGAATAATAGGTTTATATGGAGAAAACATAAATATATATATGCACATTAATTTAACATGGCTTTTTGAATATATACCATGCTTGAAAACGTCATACTGTATGATGTAATACACACTAATAGCTACCTATTGTATGTACTGTATGTTCCACATACTACAGTGCTCTACAATATATTGGTGGGCAGAGGGTGTGTCTTTGAGCACATGCTACTTAAATGAAGTATTTATATCTCATTCTATTAAAAACCCATATAGCGTTGCCCACTTGTCTCTACATAGGTATTACAGAATGAGCTTTATCACACTAGATCTGCTTACATTACGCTACAAAGCATGGATGAACAATAGCGGAGATACTGTAGACTTAGATAACCCAATATGTGATCTGATTCTCACATGTGCTTGTCATGATGACTTAGAATAAATGGTTCCATTGCATCTGTTGCCAATTTGCTTGTTAGTCTTCTCTCAGCATGGGGTTGCAGTTCCTGTCAATTTGATAACACATTGAAGTAGGATAAGGTGATCCAGTTATCTGCCATCCTTTTCACCGCCATTAAGCTGTAATGAGACGATACAGGCGATACATTGTGCGTATTATCAAGTAATTTGCAGAACTCCATCTCTGGAAGAGGGTGGATACCTAATCTGTCTAACTTTAACACGCAGATGTCAGGGTGCTGGCTCTGCAAAGAGAGAGTAAACTCCCTAATTGTTAATGAACACTTATTAAACCCTAAAACTCTTTTGTTTTGATTTGTTCTGACATAGTGCAGCCACGGTGCTTTATATAAATAATGTTACAGTCACTGTTACCATAAACAGTAACATATTCCAGATGCTGTCAGCCATGATTGGGGCTGTAGCTCAATTATATCATCACATTAATTGGCCAAATGAATCATTATTAGGTGTTTGTGTGGAGTGTTGTGTATTCCATAATGGTTGAGCCATTCAACAATATGGAGCCTAAAATATATGTTTTGATTACAAATAATCTAAAATGGGTAATCAATTTGACATATTGCCTAATATAAACCTAAAAGGTTAGATAATATTATGCACAACTCACTTCTATCCATTTTTATGTGTAATTACGAACTGAACCATGAATGGAAAAACAAGTATTGATGACAAAATGAACAATGAACAAAACTTCTCCTTCTCTGCATTAGAGAGAACCTTTTTGCCGGTTCACCCCTCACATCTGAGAGCAAACGCTCTCAAAGCAACCCTAATCTGAAATGAAGCACCCATGGACATTTTACTAAGAGAATAATTAGAGATTTCTCAAGGAATTATTCATTTTGCCAATCAAGAAAGAATATAATTAAAACATTTATTTTAGATTTAATAACTTTTGTTCGTCCAGATCAGATGATATCAACAAACTTCAAAGTACACACAATTTGTAATACCTTTCTTTTATTACTATTAATAATGAATACGCCCTTATTTGTTATTTTCTGACAACACACCAAAGCAATTAGCTTGGCTCTAAGCCATCTTTTCCCCATGATCTGCTGAACCTGTGACATGGTGTATTCAATATTCGGTTAATACTTGTGCTTTGTCAAAACGGTTTTTCCTTTCCAACCACTTTTAAATCTTGAATTTAAAACTCAGTTGCACAGTGTAACTGTTTATTGGGTTTTTATTAGCCATATTCTGGTCAGCAGACAGCACTCTAACACTGACAGCCACAGAGGGAGAAGTCTTGAGCTGTGCATTAGCAGCACATTTCTGCAACTTAAAGATACTCTGCCTGTGCTCAGTCACCCAGAGACAACCTCCTCTGTTATCTGTGTATCACCTCTACGTCTGCAGAGGGCAACACAAGTTTGTTTGATCGTAACAGAAAGGAAACCCAACATTGCCAACCCAAAAGCCCAGAGAGAAGTGCTTCATCTCAACTGACTGGCTAGCTTCAGAGCCGTGACCTCAATCACTTTCTTACGAAGGCAACACTCAAACCCGTCAGTTCTTCAGTATAAGACTGAAAGGAGACATAGATTTTGATGCGAAAGTTGAACTTTATGCATTATTAACACTCTTTGGCTATGAAAGGTTTGCAGTTGTTATCATCATCGACCACATTCCTGCATTTCTGTTGCAACCAACTTATTTAGTTTCTATAATATGATATAGGTATCTCCCAAACCTCCTTTATTATTTAGTGGTATATCCCTTTCAATTTCAAGTCATTCTATTTTATATCAATCCATTACAATCCCACTCATTTTATTTCCGTCATGCCTACATTAAATTCTGTTCATTATATTGTGTTATTGAAGTGTGGAAATTATAAACCTTTTCATTTATTATACACACACATTTGCAATTTACTTTAATGCTACAAGGAATCACTGAATGTGAAAAGAACTAACTAATTTCAGATTGACTGATTATAAGTAAATCGTTTTTTCCCCAAATTTGAATAAATAGCCATGACTGTATAATGTAAATGTTCCAGTCTTAGCTGATCATGAAACTGCTGTTGAAACTCTCCACATTGTTATTAATCAGCAAAGCAGTGGGAACCCACACATTCATTTTCAAACAATTACTGTGGCTGATTAGGATTTTCTAAGGTTACAGATGGGTAGCGCTAACCTAGGAGTTAAGTGGTGTTGTAAAAAAAATCTATTGGATAATAACAGTTATACATTTTCTAATCATAACAGTTCCAATTAAACTAACCACAGTTGTGTCAATCAGTTTTAGTCTGTTCACGCCCCCACAGTCCAGAGAGGAGGTCTGATCCGTCAACATAAGTGGAAACACCTGTGTGGGTTTGTAGCGGCTTTAAATATTTAGCAAAATGAATAATTCCTTGAGGATTCTTTTATTTGGATACCATACCATTGACGAAGCAATAAATGCCTAATAGACTTGTCTTATATACTTACCCTGGTAGAGGAAGTTAATAAGCCATCACTCTCCTACCCTAACAACATGTGCCCTTGAACAAGGCACTTAACCCTTGCAAGCTCACTGATTAACACAAGTTGACTGCCTGTGCTGCGACGCCCCTCAGTTTTGTGCATGCAGCTTTGAGATTCATATGCGAGCTAAACATGTCAGTGGAAGTTGTTGAGGCAATGTCAGAACACGTTTAAACAATATCTAATGTGATTTATTCGAGGGGAGGGGCAGTTTTGGGTCATGACCCAATGGTTGCAAAAAGGCTGCTCTTGGCTTTACGCCAGTCTACAAGATAGCTGAGTCATGACTTTCTCATAGCATAAATGTACTGCAGTCGTCTTTACCTCATTCTAAATTTCAATTCAGATTTTCTCTTAATTTCACAACTCAAGTCCATACTAACCAAATGTTCTAGGAATCAGTACTTTTCCATTAAATGACAGCTTAGGTTAAAGTGACTAACTAGCTGCATTGAGTTTACTCACCTACTAAGATTGGTATTATTGTATAAGACCTTCATCATTACATACAATGCAAAGTGTTTCCTGCACAAACATCCTTTCCCCATGCCCACACCAAACCTTAAACTGTAAAGTTAACACATGGTCAAACCCTTACATTCATTCAATAAACCATGCATCTGGCAGAAACACATCAATGCTGGCAGCTACAGTATAGCCTTAAGCTCAATTTGCTAATGCCTGGTCCTTCTTCAGAGCCCAGCCTTAAAAGTGAACTGTGAAGCCATGTTTCACAGCTCATTTGAAGTGAGCATGTCTCTGTAGTCATGAGATGTAGACACATCAAGCTCAAGCTCTATATCCCAGAACTAATGTGGAGCAGCTGTCAGATTCTCTGCACAACAACCATTCATTTCTACTCTGTTGGCCTGTTTTACTATAGAAAACACACACTTCTCAGCAACTCCAAGTTGTTAAAGGCCACATGGCGTGATTCTAGTCTCTAGTCCCTTTCCATGACACTAACATGACCATTTCATTTTCAGAAAAATACTATATAGTCTGATGCAAAAATGCATTATGACAACTGAATGGTTCAGTTGCTGATGCTTTCCAATCTTACTAAGTGAGACATTTAATGTTTGACAACATAGCTCATTAACCTCATCATTTCAATTTGTGGAAACACTCTCATCGTTACGATCAATACATAGAAAATAGCAAATATACAGATTATGACTTGTGATCTTAAAATATGGTGTTGAAAATGACGAACGAGAGAAGATGCGCATTTAGGGTTCTCGCATCTTTCATTAATTAAGATATTTATTTGTGGTGAACATACTCCGACAAGAGTAGTGTAGCACTGAAGCAATTACAAGTATTGGTTCTCCTGCTGTAGAAGCTGGATATATCAGTGTAGCCAGTGTCTATTGACCTTGACTGACAAATACAGTACACACATCGATACATGAATGCCAAGCAGTCATATACACATGCAATTGATTTCCCCCACAACCTCTACCCCGCCCACTTACGAGTACATACACACAACGCTTTAATTCTCTCTCTTTGTCTGCACATAGGTTACTGCGATGCTCTGTAGGATTTGCTTTAAAGCATTGTGCTAAACAATAAAGCAATTAAATCATTACTGAGATTTGTTTAAGATTTCCAACGAATGTTCCATTGTGTATATAAATCATTGGTATCTTTGCACAATACATCTAAAGATTGTTGGATTAAACTGATTGTCTAATGTCCACAGTCTCTCTATATAAGTAACAACCCTGCCCGTGAGATTTTAGAATCTGCAAGCAAATGTAAAGTTAATATTTGCTTTTGTTTTTTTTGTCTTACAGACAGAGATGTGCCATTTCGGGAAGAAGGCCACTGGATTAAAAAATATTGAGCTTCTACACGGACTGTGGTTTTAGTGACTGTGAGCTGGAATCCCATTGTCAATCACAGGTTGATCGTGCTTGGCTCATCTACGCTGTATTCTCAGCCAAATTCTCCTTCCACTTGATGATACAAATAGTCCACAGTATTGCCATCCATGGTTTCTGCCCTAATAAATACTATATCATCCTACATTAAAAAGATTTGCAAAGGAATGTTTACAAAGAAATTGGCAAACCCAATAAAGAAGAAAGAGAGAAGTGAAAATAAAGAGCCCAAATTGACCACTGATTTGCAAGCGCACAATCTAACTCTCTCTACCACACTGAAGACTACCGTTAAAAAGATTTCCAAATGCTCTTCGGCACGTAACATATCGCTCGAAGAAGACGACGGAAAAAACGATTGCTCATCACTGTCACCCA
Organism: Notothenia coriiceps; assembly: GCF_000735185.1. Taxonomy (NCBI): domain Eukaryota; kingdom Metazoa; phylum Chordata; class Actinopteri; order Perciformes; family Nototheniidae; genus Notothenia; species Notothenia coriiceps. Next base: position 215,213 of record NW_011366120.1, on the reverse strand, counting down.
CTTTCAGCTATCGAGTAGCTATAGCAAATGGACTCCCGAAAAACTCTCTCTTTTTGAACAATAATGAAAGTATATTTTCTGAGGTTCTTTCAATTGATATTAATTACTCTGACTCCTTGAGTGAGACAAAACTTGTAAGGAGACTGGATGAGCAAAAATCACACACTATGCCAGTAAGACGAAACAGGAAGAGCCTCATCAGTTTGGCTCCATCTGATGGCAGCTCTGAGGGCGAGCGAGTGGAACGCTCAAGTCTACACACACTTAGGCTTGGTGCTCTACGCAAGTTAAGAAAATGGAAAAAGAGTCAGGAATGTGTCTCCTCCGACTCCGAGGTGAGCAATTGGAGGAAAACCTTGGGCATCCGGAGCAAGTCCTTGGACCGTGCTGGACGGCAGCAAAAGAGCTCAACCCTGGAGCCTGGCTCCTCCTCCACAGGTTGCATTAGTCAGACCCAGGATGTCATGGAAATGATCTTTAAGGAGCTTCAGGGGATCAGCCAGATAGAGACAGAGCTGTCCGAGCTACGCGGCCATGTAAATGCCCTAAAAAGCTCCATTGATGAGATATCCAGCAGTGTGGAAGTAGTTCAAAGTGAGATTGAGCAGCTTCGCACAGGATTTGTCCAATCTAGAAGGGAAACACGTGATATTCATGACTACATAAAACAAATTAGCCACCAGGCCAATAATTCAACCCTGCGGTTCATTAATGTTCCCGAAGAAAGGGGAGAGAAAACAGAGAGTGTAATATACAAAATACTGAAAGACAAAATGGGTTTCGTTGATGCCCTTAAAACAATAAAAATTGAGCTTGCTCATAGGTTAGGGCAACAGAGAGAATGTTCTAATGCAAAACCCCGCCCAATTATTGTTATTTTTGCAACAACCCAAGAAAGAGATGTGATCTTAAAAAAGTGCTATAAACTGAAAGGAACAGGTATTATAGTCTCTACAGATAGCTTAACTCAAGATGGAAAGGAGAGAAAAGACAAAGCAATGTCTTCCTCACAAACCTATGAAAGCATGGATATAAAAGTCTCAGGGAAGGACAAAGTAGTGGAGAGCGATGACTGGGATTCAATGGACAGTGATAAAGAATTAGACGAATTAAGCAGAAATAAATATGCAATGGTGGTTTCAAAGCCTGTTCACAAGAGCAAATCAGAGAAGAGGCGTTCCCATGACCATAGCCGGTCAGGAGAGGAAGCCGGCTACTCAGGCACTGTTCACTATGCTGATGACGCCTACTATGACCCAGACAAGCATGCAAAGGCGTACTACTCTGATTTGACCCCAGGTTGGCTTTCCCAGAGTGACTACTCCACCCCTAAACTCAGCCGCTCTGAGTCTGACTGCTCAAAGCTTTGCCAGTCGTACTCCGAGGACTTTTCAGAAAGTCAGTATTTTACACGGGCAAATGGCGGCTCACTGCTGTCCTCTTCCGATCAGGAACTGTGGCAGAGGAAACAAGAAGACATGTCCACCTCCTGGTATGCTAGCGAGACGCAGCCGCTCGGCCATGATAATCAAACATATGAACACAATGAGATTGAGACTACAGAAACTATTGACAGTGGGGTGAGCAATGGACTTATCTGCATGTCAGGAGACAGAAGCCACTACAGTGGCTCCCAGCTCTCTCTTCAAGGTGACCTATCACCCTGGAAAGACTGGCATCACCTCGAGCAGGGTGCTGACTCTGGTTTGGAAGCTTCTACAGAGGTCAGCAGTCCCTTTGACCCATCAACCATCCCCGGTTTTCCAGAAAATATCACTAAATGTCAGGAGGTTGATTTACAATTTGAAGGAGAAGAGGAATTCATGATGCTTGACAGAGACTCTCTACCACCTATAACCACACACATTATTCCTCCCGTCACAGAACGGGAGACTGTCATCAAGACATCTGCCCGGCAGTCTAAAGAAGAATATAAGATTAGTGCAAAAGAAAACACAAAAGTATCATCTAAAGATACCCCTAAAGCTGCTGCTAAGTCTACACATAAACAGACTAAATTGGCTCCTAAAGAAGAAACCACCAAAATATTGCCTAAGGAGATCTCAAAGGTTTATGCTACTAAAGTTTCATCTAAAGGGACCTCTAAAGCAGCTCCTAAAGATGTATCTAAAGAGGTACAGAAATCAGCAGTTAAAGAGCCCTCTCAAGCCCTTCCTAAAGAACGTACAAAAGTAACACCGAAAGATACAACAAAGCCCACTGTTAAAGAAGTTTCTAAAGTGACATCAAAGATAACTTCTAATGAGCCGACCAAAGTCACTCCTAAAACTACCCCGAAAGTTAGCCCGATAGTGACTCCAAAAGAAAGTCCAAGAGAGTCACCGAAAGAGAGCCCGAAAATAACCCCATTTGTGAGCCCTATTTCAACCCCTAAAGAGTCCCCTAAAGAATCCCCTAAGGAGTCTCCTAAAGTGTTTGCAAAAGATCTACCACAAGTTGCACCTAAAGAAGTTCTGAAAGTTGTTGCTAAAGAGGTTACCAAAGAAGCTGCACAACTACCCCCAAAAGAAGCCCCAAAAGAGATAACTAAAATAGCATCTAAGGAGACTGGTAAAGTACCCACTAAAGAGGTTTCTAAGATTCCACCTCAAGAAGTTTCTAAGATTCTACCTCAAGAAGTTTCTAAGATTCTACCTCAAGAAGTTTCTAAAATTCCAACTCAAGAAGTTTCTAAGATTCCACCTCAAGAAGCCCCAAAGGTAGCACCTCAAGAGAGTCCCAAGGTGCTACCCAATGACATCCCAAAAGCAGTCCCATCAGAAGCCCCTAAAGTTGCACCCAAAGTAGCATCTAAAGATGCCCCTAAAGAAACCCCCAAAGTAGTTCCGAAGGATAAATTCCCTGAACTGGATGTCAATCATAGCTTTCACCAGACTCAGAATAAATCTTCAACTATGTACCGCAGTCAGAGTGAGATTCGAACAGAGAAAGTTGAGGAGGTCCCCAAGTCTTGGAGTAGTAGGCTCAGCATAGATCTCACTGAGAAGTCCTTTGGTTTTGGCTTTGGCTCTACACTGCAGAGAGCTAAGTCAGCTCTGGAGGTTGTTTTGAAGTCTGGCCCTCCCACTCCTAACCCTGCTCCCCCAGAGGCGCCCACCAGCTCATCATTTATGGGCCGTTTTCGCACCCTGTCCACCTCTGGTGTTAGTAACCCTTCTACTGCAACAGACTCAGATGCCTACAAAGAGCCTGTCTTTAACAAGGCAGAGGATAAGAAAGCAGGTTCAGACCCAGAAGCTGTGGAACAACCAGTGGACAATGAGACCCACTATGTTGAAGTGATGGAGCAGGTACTAGCCAACTTGGAGAACAGAACTAATGCTGATGAGACAGATGAGACAGATGAAGCTGCGCAGGAGTGTGAGACTTCTCAGGACTATGATGTGTCTGATGACGTTGATGCCTCTCAAGATGATGATGCCTTTGAGGACTTAGAGGCCTCTCCAGATATTGAAGCCACAGATAACTATGAGACGAGTAAAGAGGCATGTGTTCTGGAGTATGATTGCAATTTGGATGAAGAGTACAATGAAGACTATGAAACCCACCTCACAGAGGACACAGCTGAATATGACGCAATGGTGGAATATGTAGACGTAGAAGATCCTGATGACATTGATGTGACAGAGGAGATGGAAGAGGGCGATGAGGAGTTAGAAGGGGTAGAGGAGATAACAGAGGAGGTAGCTGAGGTGTCTGAAAAAGTGGATCAAAAAGAGGATGAAAATAAAAATATTTCAGAGGAGAAGTCTACAGAGAAGCCAACAGAGGCCCCACCCAAGAAACGTATCCGACCAACATTCAAGGAGGCCGCACTGAGGGCTTACAGGAAACAGATGGCTGAACTTGAGCAGCAGATCCTGGCAGGAGGTATGTCTCTTAATTATTTTGTGTTTGTCTCATTGTTACTATTTTTATAATGTTTAACTACTGTTTAATAAGGGATTACATTAGCAATACACTGTAACAGTAAGTAGTCATCAAAACGAGACAGCTGTGACTTAAATAACTATATCAGTGTTTTGGAATCACAGCACTTTAACTACACATTGTGAATACTTAGCAACATATCCAAAGCAACGTGAATGTACAAACTCATGTTTTACACTGAGAAGATACATCAATAGACTCGTACGGCCCGTTCACTTTTCGCCGAACTGCATTGTGGGAAGCGACGCAGAGCTTTGCTGGCGTGGCTCGCTGCAAAAGTTGAGCAATGTTCAACTTTTGAATCCACAGCAGAAGCGTCAGCCAATCGAATCATATGCCAGTACAAGCTCGAGCCAATCAAACCGCTGCTTGTGTGTCAGGGGCGGGAGATTCATGTGATTGGTTGTTGGTCGAGTTTCAGACATGCCCGCCGGCAAGCTTCAACGCACGCCGCTGTGTGGACGGGCCGTTACATTTCATGTTGGAGCATCTTTTAAAAGTTGAATGTCTCTCCAAAAGACTTGACGCCTGAATTCTGACCTAAGAATGCCTATGAAAAGGAAAATGACATTATTTGGAAAATGTAGGTAAATAATCTAAAGTGCACATGTTATTTAAGTTAACAAGATATACAAAAACATTGATGTCCTTGGTAAGCCTTAACATTCAGTTGGTACAGTGTTTTAGTGTCTGAATCATAGTGAATAGATTTCATTCGTGTTGTCGATACAAGCTGTACAATTGAAACGTGATGGTTTAATATTGTTGGATTTGTGGGGAACATCAGACTTGACCAACTTGAAGGATTTCTCTTTGAATTGGTAATATGCTTTGAGTTGAAAAGCTGAGTTGGAGGACTTTCTCTGGAGGTGGATGACAGTGTTACTGGTGGCATTGACTTTGAATTGGTATTCCCATGGCACAGAACTAGGTTCTTTTAGTAGCAGACTCTGGCTGAAAGGATAATACTCTCAGACATTTTCTGAAGGTTTATCATTTATCATCAATATTGAAAAGACCTCTAAAAGCTACGATAGGGCTGGCCTCCAAAACTAACATCAATACTTCACACTAAAATATCTCTACAGTCAATGTGTGGTAAGACAGTTCAAGCATGTGTCTACATGAAGTCTCACATGTAGGTTGCAGTCGAATAGTCCATTTAGCTTAGGAACCTTCCTAACGGAGTGAAATGACCCGGAAGTCCCTCAGTGGCAGCCATGATAAGTGCCGTTCGAATTCTCTAGATGATAGGAAAGGAGGTTTTCCTTTATAACCTCCTTTAGCTTAGGAACCACTGGACCTCCCTAACCGAAAGGAGAGGAGAAAATGCTGCCCCACAATGCCTTGCGGCCGCAGCATTTGCCGTCACACAACATTCGGCCGTTCACGGAAACAACCGATTATGACGGAGAAATTATATCATGAAAGTTACGGTGCTTATTAAGCTTTTTAAAACGTATGTGGTAACTTGCCAAAGTGCTTTGTTTTGAACGTTCATCAGTATTATAATCAAAAAGAGAAATATGAACGTTAGTTTTTACTGAAATGATCAAATAAAGTCAACATTTCACTGAGCTGTGTGGAGTTTGTTCAACTTTTAAAAGATGTTTGAACACAGTGATAGATGTTAAGGACTAACATTTGTAATAAATACATTTGTATTTATTTTAAGATCTTTTCATACAATCATACGTATTGGCATCATTTGTATTAATGTGGACCGGAGTAAGAGGGTGAAGAGCATAAGTTTCACTTTCCTTTTTTATTTCAATTCCAACCTTGGTCATGAAGAATATGTTTCTCTGTTGTCCACGTTCATAAAGCATAAAGCAACAGCATCAGAGCACGGTGCAGAGTCTCTAGATGAGTCCCTATTTCTTATTAAACATCCATGTAGTCCGTTGTATAGAACACTGTAGTTTCCATAGTTTCACCACAGCAGCAGACGCACACAGTGACGTCCGCTGGCGCATCATAAACACGTCAGATAGTGAAAGTGCATTCGGATTCTCTAAAGTACCGCAGTCTCTTCTCCTAAGTCCTTTTGAATTCTCCTATCCACTATCCCTTAACCCCGTGACGTTTCACTCAGAGGTCAAGGGATAGACGATAAGGATAGACGTTAGGAGCTGATTTTTGGACTATTCGACCTCAACCATTGACTTTGCATTAAGGAGGTTCTGTATGTCACTTATGTTTGCACTATCGTGTTTGAAAAAAGGAGATATGCCTGACATGGAGCAGAATATATATTGCCAATGCTCTCATTTGTATTTCTGTATCATACTTTTGCCTTCCTGCAGAATGGCCTTGAATTAAAATGCTGTGTAACACATGGCTTGAGACTTATGTCCAAAAGACACAATTCAAAATCAACACAGACATATAAATGGTTAGATTGATTCATTGAAGGAAAAGTAGTCCTTCAACTGGAGTGACAAAAGAGACCAGGGAATTTCCACTCTTACTTAAAATGAAAAAGCTCATGACCTACATATGTAGCTGCTACTGCGGTACTCATGGTGAGGTAGGTACTGTAGTTCAGGGGAATACCGGCACATGAGGACTGTGTGGCAGATAGGTGCGCAAACACAGTGGCCACATTCAACATTCAACAAACATGCGTGCAGAGAACAAATATTTTCCAAAACACTTTTTAAATTAAATGTGACCATGCCTACTGACCTTTTAACACCAACAAACTGCAACTATTAGTATGCAAGATAGAAAGGACACATTTTCATCACAATTATAACCAAAAACACAAACACCATGACTATTGTTCAAATTAATGCATTCAGTGTTACCTGAGTGTTACTCATCCTTGTTGATACAAATCTGAATATTTACCCTTCATACTGTATACATTGTGTTTGCTTGTCTACCGGGCAAAACAAGTCGGATTGACTCACTTCTCAGTATTGACTCGTTCATGTGCAAGTTGTGTGCTTTAGATTCTGGGCATATGAATATAAATGAAAATATGTGAGTAATTGTCCTCAGTCTCTGATGGCTTTCGGCTCCTTTCTTCATCTTTCTTCACATTACTCAGTGGCCTCGTCTAAAACATTGGTTTTCCTGGTACTAGGAAAAGTGGTGTATGAGTCAAGATGCTTTTTTTGTTAGTTTTCACCGAACTGTGTGAAGAACATGTGAGACAATGTGAGAAAGGCCAGCACTAGGAAGATACATTAGAGTTTATACTGTGCTTGTTTTGATGATAAGAGGTCATTGTAAATATTGGTACAAGCCATTAATGGGTATTTTTTGCAGATTGTCTATGTAGCAGCAAGCTGACAAACCTAGAAACTAATGCTTAAAATCAAAACATGACCATTGTTCACTTATTTAAGTAGCTTTTTATTTGGCAAAAAAGTGGTTTTACTTTAAATAGAATATTGTAACACTCCATACATTTCAGTTATTCAATCATTAACCTGCTGTATCCGCTGTCAGCCAAAGCATATATAATGCAACTTGACATCAAACTCGAACTCTGACTCTGTCCAGCATTAAGCTTTTCCTGAAAGTTGCATTACCACTAACGACGTGACATTTAACACAATCTCTTTCACTTGCTCTGGGTTGATAGAAATCAATGTAATATGCTTGTATGGGCCAGTTGTTTAAAACCCATTATACTACTAATGGAGGCACAGAGATGCATACACTCCCCCCTCATTAGACTCATGCTTTCATCTTGTGTATCTGATGTTTGCTCATCATGCTCGGGCTCTGAAGCATGCTGGCTGGTCTGTGAGGGAGCTGTGGAGGGAGTCTCAGCAGTACTGCCACTCCTGCCAAGCCTGTCTTCAACCGGCTACAGCAGTGTATGTATTCAGATGCTAATTCACACTCCCAAGGGCATTCTGTAACCAGGTCAGCCTTGCTTGGAATATTTATAGAGGTCTGCTGCTAGTGAAGTTTGCTGCTTGCTCTTAGGGGAGCAAAGGAGCTAGACCCTCTTTATGCTTAGTGCACCATTTCTCATGAAAGTGTGTGTGTATGAAAAATGCAGACACAGGGAATGAAGAGTCTCTGTTGTTGTTTTAGATGATACTATCCAATTCAAAGCACTGGCAGACTCAATATTGCTGTTTTGATTTAACTGCAGTAAACAGGGCTCAACGCCACAGTTTACTCTTAAACCTTTGAAGAGCTGACATTAATTATAATACTTTAGCTCATATCATATCTATGGCGTTCAGATTAGACACACAGTATCCTCTCTCTGATTGGGGAATTCCAAATATTCCTCTTTATCATCATGCTTATACTTTTCCCACTAAATAAAACTAGAATAATATCATAAAACTAAATATGTTATAGTAGTTTTGCCATGTTCAAATTAGATCTCAGTTTAAAAAACAAAATGCACATATCTTTAAATAGAAAGGCCAATTACCCCGTTTTACCCCAATGTTCTATTCCTCGTTCATGCCTAAAGGTTGGAACTGTTGAGCAGAAACTGAACAATATTAACCCTCTGAAATCAGCCTGACATAGCTTCAAACACATTTAGTCATAGCTGAAGAAATCGGAGCTGATGGGAACAGCGAGTGCACATATACAGTAGATGATGCATGTTTCTTCTATAGGAGGATGTGGTCTGGTCATGTGGTATTGTTTGAGTCATCAGATGGACACGAAGGGCACACATTAGTAGCAGAGGCACCCATGACGTTCACATCTCACTCTGAGCCACAACCTGTCATTACATCAAAGCGTGGAGGGGTGAAAGCTCTCACTGTTTTATCACAGATCTGTCATCCTGTATCCAGACAGAAATTATTTATAATGCAGCCTTTAGTTGTCTAATATATGATAATATGAAACACAATGTATTACATCGATTATATAATGATATAGTCAACTAATACATGCGTTGAAGGCTATGAAAATCCAACGTAACGTCATAAATAAATAAATACACAACATAAAGGTAGCAGAAATCTGTATATACATCTCACCGAACAGCACATAATGATCTATATTTGAGTCAACTGAAAATCGTATTGATCATATTGTAAGTGTCAACAATGTTCATTTTGAATTAATAATATAAAATACTAAAATTGGTCTGACCTTCACAAATGAATATATAATTCACTAATTGATTATATTTGAGATAACCTGAATATGCCTACTCGTGGGATGAAAACAAACCAGCCCATAAATACTTTTTGTCGGGTCTGATGAACTAATACTGAGTCAGAGGAAGATTTTTTTTAATAAACCGAGGTTGACTGTTGCTGTTAGAAACAAATCTTGATCATTAGTAAAGTGCAAGTGTTGAAGGCCAATGTACTGTAGCAGCAGCATGAAGGTCAGCCTTAATCATGCCTTTGCACTGAATGGGAATATGGACATTTTTATTAACAACCAGGCCAGAACTGTTTCTCTGATGTGTTAATATTGCACGCCTCAGTAGCCTTGGTTGAACTAGGCAGCATTAGGTAATGCTAAAGAAGCTGTTCATAAAAATAGAACATTTCAAGTATTACATTATGTATGTCTTTTTAACTTTTACCTGAATGTTTATTGATATTTAGCTGACAGTGTAGCATTATTGTTTGCGTGATGGAAAGACTTCATCACATTTCTATAAAAAGGTGCTAGTATTATGCTTCACTTAGATATTTAGTCACTTTCCCGTTGAGACTAGTAACTGAGTGTTTTCGTTGACACCAGACGGTTTTTCTGCTCCAGTGAGCTTTTTTTCTTCCATTTTTATCAGGGTGGTTTCACTTCAGGTCTGCTGGGGTCTCGCTGCGCTGATCCCATGTGCCAGAACACAACTGGAGGTCATGTCAGCCATGCCCTCATGGTCTCTCCTCTCTCCTGCTTCTCCCTCAATGTACTTGTACACAATCCTTCTGCTCTCTGCAGAGAGGTCTGTGGATTTAATATTTAGCAGAATGTGCAAAAAAAGTAACGCTTGAGATGTTATTACCCTAGATACGCTGCAAGGTTCCAACCCCATACTGAAATGACAATATGCAATGTAGGTGATATGCATATATTAAAAACACAAAATAATTATCATACATGGCAATTATATAGCGCTTTCTATTACACAATGATATGGCAACACTAATAAAGTAAAAAAAGAGACAGTAAATGATTAGTTATTGAAAAAAAAGGTAATTTTAAACCGGAACTTACCCCAGTTCACACCATATGTATTAAAAGTACAAAAAAATGGCAATGTGAACATGGCCGAAGAGATTAATCTTGTATAAGTTATTTAGTATAAAATCTATTTTATTCTCACTAACAAAAAAAGTGTCAAAGGCGCCTGGGCTGTAGCTTTTTGCTGCATAGGGAACATTTATTTGCCGCACTTAAGGGACGTGTGCATGCCCATATACTCTTGCAGTCTTGCTAGCTTTTATACTCAAGCCTTACATTTCCAAGGAAGGCTAGAGGTTTTGAGTTGCTATCAGAGGTCCTGCTCCTCTTTATTATCTTAATTACCTCTGTTCTTCATAAGCTCCCTTGTAATTATCCTCATGGCCTCACACACTCACACGTTTGGACTGCGATCATAGCATACCTATTGTGTTGAATACTCAAAAATATCTGTAAAAATAACGGTATTCACAAAATGACTCATCGATGATTAAGGGTTTCTGGAGTTAATATTGATTTCCATGCTGGCAAAGAGGACTGTTTCTACCGCTGTGTGCTCTCTGTAAGGGAAACTTCTGCAGCAATGGAGAGTCAGGACTCAGAGAGACACGAGGAGAGTTGGAGCTTTGATGTCAAACAATGATGTTTATTACAAGTCAAACGGCCGGAGAGTTCATATCACAAGTCACAGCAGCAAAAGGTTCTGACTGCAGGGGGGGGGTTGTCATGTCAATTCTGATCAGCCTCTCTCTCAATTATCTAGTTTACAGAGAGTAAACAACATATTGGGGCGTTAACACCTGAAGACACTGAATCACTTATCTGACTCTTAGGCTCTGTGAACGAGAGTTGACATAAAACTGGTAATGTCAACAATAGCTGAGACTTCCCATTCCTTAAGACAGATAACAGACTTAGGGTTGGTCGTAAACGTCAACACACAGAAAGGTTAAATATTTAGGAGTAAAGACAGAATTATTCCCTCACACTGTCTATTTATACCAAGACACACACCACTATGTGTGCGTTAGTGCGTCTCTGTGTTAACGTATGCCTGAACGTGTCCACATAAAAACACATGTTTCTGAGTGTGTCGGAGCAGGGGTCAGTCCTGGTTATACTATCAGCCATGTTGCGGCTTTTCTGCTCCGGCAAGCTTGGATCTATGTACAGAGCGACCATGTGTGTCGGTACTGAAATACAGGATTTACTGCTACTGTTGGAACCTCAACATGTTGCACGCAGCACACAGAGAGGCTGTTTCCTACCAATCAATCACATTTTTGTTCCACAGATTGAAGGCACCTGTGAAATGAGGTTTATATCAGCAGTCTATAGCCTATCTTTGTGGTCTGGCTTTATCTAGTGCAGCTGCAGACTCGCTGCTCGAGGAGATGGCTCTATCTTGTATAGCAGTGCTGAAAGTAGCTTAGCTGATCGCTGTCCATGGTACCCACTTTCGGCTTAGCTCTCCTTTGAGTGCTGAGTCTCTGCGTGTATGCAACCTTTTTGTACCGCCTGCCCCTATAAAAAGATATATTCGCACAGTTGTACTAAGATTGCAGTTTCTCTACAAATATATATTTTTCCTGAAATATATATACTTGAATAGTTAAATTGTAAAAAGGTAAAGTGTTTACTGAAAGCATTTAAAGTCGGAGAAATCCTGTCCAATTGAATTTTCTGGGCTGCCTCGGTCAGAAGACATGGCATTTACAAGCCATTCACATTTGGCTGCCCTTCTTTTTGGCACATATAGGCTTAATAGAATATACGAGCCATCTTTCTGAGTATCTCCAACAATGGCTTGAGAAATACATTTTCAATTTTCCTCTCAAGCCAATAACAGCAGACAGGGCTAAAACCGAGCATTTCATAAAGGAGTTGATTAAGTGTTTTTAGAACATTAAACTATGTAACCATGTTCTATAATAGGGCCAATATACCTGCTGTGAACCTAATTGAGCATAATATGTCACCTTTAAAGTTTTTTTCATAGAACCAGCGCCTCCATAAGGAGCGTCATTATAAAAAGATATGCACTTGTGGTAAACACTAATGGTCCTAAAGCACACTGTGTAATAGCATCCCGCACATGCTATGTACTGTCTTCTCAATCATTGGGCAAGTGGGTAGTAATTGCTGTTTTAATGGTTATCAATTAATAATTTAATGATGTGATTTTTTTTACCAGGGCACCACTTTCAACCAAGCAGACCAAACCCATTTGAATAGATACAAGTGAAAGAAGCTCATTTGCATTGCCTCATACTGATCATGCGGTAACTGCACGCAGACAAGAAACCGTGTATCATGTCATTTTAATCAGAGCAGTAATTTGATCGTTCTCTTGTGAACAGCTGTTTTCTGTTTGCAACACGTTAGGTCATGATTATGCTGCCATTTATCACCCATGGATCAATAGCACAGTAATTACACCTCTGCAGTCTTGCTTATTGAAAGAGCTTGCCCTCTCGTTGTTTGCATTCAAAATGGCAATATGAAACCAGCCGCCTATGCTTACCTAATGTCCCATGTCTCTATAGATGTGATGGTTAACTCAGGTGATGTTATCTATCAAAGGCATTGTTGTTTGATTTGTGCTGCATAGATTTAATCTACATACACTATACATGTTCGCCTTTCAACCGTCATCTGAGAGCCTCCTTTTCTACTTCTACTTTATAGGGTATTCAGAGTTCAAAGCCATTCTCCCTGAAGCAAATGTTGACTGTGTCTCCATTTCTGCATAAATTGTTTAGCAGCACAGAATTGTGTCATCAGGTGGTGATAGCAGATAAGTGGCCTAACTAAGTGTGTATATTTTGCAGCTGCTCCTACCTAACTCTCCACATTTCTGTCATTTTCTCCCTGCAGACAGCGGAGATTTGGATACACAGGTTGAAAGTCATTGTTTATCGTCGACCACATGAACCCCTTGTGATTTATGGCATGTGCATGTCTCTTTTTGTGTACGTGATTTTAAATCTGTCTTTTGTGGTGTGTGGATTAAGTGTGTATTTTGAAGCGGATTTGAAATAATACCTGGCTGTATCCGTAAGAGTGTGTGTGGTTTTCTGTAGAAATGATATCCGGAAGTATGAAAGAGAATGTATCCTGTGCCTTTGAGTCATCCTGTTGTTGTTGTTGTTTTTGTTTTGCGCTGGTTATCCGTGTTATCCCTTTTGCTGACAATGATTTGTGTTGCAAACTGAACTTTTTTGGTCAGTGAAGAGCGAGTGTTACACAATACTCAAACCCTGCCTGAAGCACTGAGAGCGGCAACACTCTCAGTCTTCAGTCCACAAATTACATTGATGTGGAATAATTTGGTCTTTTGCCTGTAGCGCTTCCCTCCCTCCTCCCTGTGCTGTACTCCTCCTCCCCTAAAATTTTGTTATCCTGAAATGACCTCCCAATCTACTGTATTTCCCAAAGTACCCAAAGTCACAATGCTTTTTCTTTTGTTTTGATATAGCTCCTGCTCGCTTTGTGTTGAGCTGTTTGCACTCACCTTGTATTGCTTGTTTTACATGGTGTGTTTCTTCTTTCTGCAGCCTCGCAGTCTTTTGGACCCCAAACTGCTCGGCTTGCAGTCTGAAGGGTGAGTTGTGGCTCATTTCCCAATCTAATCTGTTTATAAGCACATGAATCTTTGCTACTGTGCTGTTTTGTGCCCCCATGCTGAGGCATATGAAGCACAAATGTTGCAGACATGCTGATTCTCTGGCATGCTGTCCCTGTTAAGATGTCACACTCCCAATGTTGTGACCAACCACAGCGAGAAGATGAATGTTCAAGATGTCTGATGCCTTCACAACATCTGTAAAGAAACTTAACCTCTTGGCTTCACACACCTAATTAATGACTCTGAAATGCATTCAAACGATCACTGTAGAAAACCTACGTGAAAGATAGACTTTGCCGTAAAGAAAAAACAGCTAACAATCATATTTAACCTCCATTACCCCAGCTAATGCTAGGACTTTGCAGCCTTTTGCAGCCTGCTTAGTGCAAAGAGGCAGCGGGGAGCACGGACCCTCGGGAGGGGCGAGGGGCGGCACAGCTCGTCACGTTGTGTATCTTTAGGGTCACTCCACTGATGTCGCTGAGAGCACTGACAGGAAAGCTTGAGGAGTTTTATCTTTGTGCATGCATTGATGTCATGTTGAGGTCATTAGAGAGGCTTTGAGTGACAGTTGAGGTGATGCCACTGAAAGCCTCACGGGAAAGCAGCGAGGGAGCACAGTCGTGCACAAGAGAGTTGAAGGATGGAGAGAGTGAGACGAAAGCTAGAGATTAAAAAAGTGTTGCGCAGACGGAGGAGAAGTCGTCTTCAAGTGTCTACTTGTGAGGAATGGAGAAAAGAATTCCAACTTCAGTATTTAAAAATGTAATAACAATGCATTTCAATGATATATGTATTAACAGGTATGAATGCAGCAGTATAATCGTTTAGATACAATAAAAGAGACAGGGTCTACAGATACAGCAGATAATAAGTAATACCAGTGCTAGAATGTAAAAGAGTAAAATCAAATCAATATGCTTTTGTGAAAATCTGAGGTACTTGAGTATTTTCACATTAAGCTACTTCAACATGTCACTCCACTACATTTTGTGCGATAACATTGTGCTTTTTTTTTTTAAAACTGCAATTATGTTTGCTTTAGATACTAGCTACTTTGCAGGTTTCGATTAATAAATCAAACCTTAAATCAACTAATAAACTAGAATAGAATAATGAATGAAAATTAGCTACAACTTTACCAGCTGCAACTCAAAGTAAATTGCCCTTCCTACATAACGAGTACTTTTGGTACTTTAAGTAGATTTGGATGCAAATACTTTTACTTGAGTACCATTGTTATTGCAGAACTTGTCTTTGTATTAGAGTACTTGTACACACTAGTAATGCTACTTTAACTTATAAGTAAAAGATCGGAGTACTTCTCTAACCTCTGGGGAACACATGGAGCTCTCCTGTTGGCGGTCGGCCCCGTGTGAAGTGCAGAGGACGGGGTGGGACAGGTTAGGTAGGAGGCGTGATCCATGGCATCGCCGGCTGTGTAAATCAAAGCCCCCCTTTCTCCGTTGTAATGTCTCCCCCAGCACGGCATTATTATGATATTAATACACTTTAAATCTGTCTGCTTCTCCAGGTCTGGCAGTATTCTTTATGGTATTGACAGCATGCCAGATTTACGCCGCAAGAGGATAGTGCCTCTTGTCCGAGACCTGGTGAGTCATCCGCCTGAACAAGGTTATGTGTGATTTATGTCAAATCTATCTGAGTGACCCCACATTGTGACACGCTGGTGGAATCCTGCTCTGTGTGAGTATGGACCCCTGCAGAAGACAATAATAACTTTACTAGGAACTCAATATAATGTTTGTTTCTTATTGTTATATGATATCCTTGGACCCGCCTAGTAGTCATAGTAACCTTGTTTATTTTAAGCTGTATTCTCTAACACAACAATGGTAATCAAACGTAATCTGGATATGTTATTTTTTGTACTTGTTTGTTACACACACATACAATTTGGAGGAATACAAATGCTCTCTTCCCATATATAGACCTGCTATAGTTAAACAAATTAAATAGCTTTTAAAAAAAAGCCCATAAACCTTTATTGTGATAAAAACATGCCAGTAAACAGTTTGATTGGTGATAAAAGCAACCACTTAAAGCTCTTTTGTTGAGTGTAGGCTGCTGCTTTGTGGGAGTTTGTAATGTAACCTTAGCCATAACTCTATGGCTTGATGAATTGTCTTAGCGAGGGTGTTTAAGATATTGCATCACAGTGATGCTCCCCCATTTGTTTTTATTGCAACATAATGTGTCGTAACATTTCCCACAGAGACGCATGTTGCAGAGCGGTCCACTCTAGCACTGTGCCACATGGTTAGCCTTTCTGAGAGACAACATGCTGCCGTGCCAATACTATTCATGTGTGCTTATAACTGTTGGTCCATTATGTGCTGCACAGTGTCCGTCTGTCTTGATGTTTGTTTCTCATCTTCATGTATTCTAGTCAAAATATTGGAAAACAATAATCAGAGCTCTTAAATTCAGTTTATTTAAAAACAACCTGTTTGATACTCTTACAATATATTTTTCTTGTGAAATATAATGATGCAGCTTGATGTCATACACGTAGATGCTGATGAATGTTTATTACAGTGAACAACATGAGTTGATGCTGTATTTGTCCATATCTCTCATGAAATTAATAACCAACAATGTCTTGGTAAGTATGGGTTGTCGTTTTTAAATTTAATTATTTTTTGGATTTTGCGTGTATATATGCCATTCCTACATAGACCCATAACAGCTATGGGTGATATTTTTCAGTGAGTTGTCAGATTTCAGCCTCGTCGATGCTTGGGCATTGTTCTTCATTTTAATTTTTTTGCTCGGCAGGTGTTGAAAAAAATTGCATTTAACTCGAAATGATGACAACTCCACCCAAAAATATATCCGAGAGACTTCATTGACTTCTGATTTAACTGTGTGGGGCTTTTAAATCATGTAAAAGTGACACTGAGCAAGCCTTTTACACGTGGGATGAAGTCAGTATTCAGCAAACTAATTGGTCCCCTTTCATGCCTCTCCTTTGTCAATGACCCCCGTTGGCTGTGTGATTGCTTCCGGGCAGCAGCAGCGTTTAATTGGAAAGGACAGCAGGGTCCCCCCGCACCATGGCGGGATGCAAAAACATAAACAAACAAAAAAACAGAGTGTTGAAAATGGATTCACAATGCATTTGATGCTATATCATCTGGACACAGGGTCATATTGTATTGCCCGTAGCAACCTCAGCAGTGCTGGTGCATGTTGATAAACTTACATCAACACTCACGGTTCATGTAGAGGTCACGTTCCCTTCTACATACTCCATGGCTGCCATGGATCTTTACCATAGCTGGGCTGTACACTCAAGAGGGTCGTGGTAAAGACTGATCCAATATTGTCAGCTGTCCATGTCTGCATTCCTCTGTTAAATATCGTAACTTTCTCCAGTATGGGATAACTGTTTAACAATCTCTGGTCACTCAAACTCAGTTGATATAGAAACAGCTAATTGACATATGTGTATATGTGTGTGTGTCTGTTACTTGTTTGTGTGGGCGTGTTCTGTTTAATGTTTAAGTATATTTGTGAGTGTGTGTGTGTGTGTGTGTGGGAGAGTCTGTGTTGTGCAGTACAGCTGGCTTCACCCATACGTGAGTGCGTGCGTCTTGTGTTTCTCTGTTTGTGTCTAACTAATGTGCAGAGCAGACAGCAGAAAATATGATCAAAGCTTCATCCAACAGAGAACTGAATATAAATGCCAAGCATGACTGCAGTTTAGTAACTTCCAGTGCATGAGTGGATAAAACAAATCATGCAACGGCTGTATAATTTCTCTTGATGAATAGTTGAATCTTTCTAGAGCGCTGCGGCCTAACCAGCAGTCCTGCATGACAGTAGAGGCACTTATGTGCTCAGTTTGGATAATAAATACAATTCTTCTGCTGTTTGTGCTTTCACCATTCACCCACCCACTTCTTGTCTAATTCAATGTCTTCCTTTCTTTCATTCTCTATTCACGGCCTCTTTGGAAATCACAGGCTTTGGTAAGCTGACTCTGTTTTCACTTGTTCACAAGCTAAGGAAACAAGAGCTAAAGATGAATGCTTTGTCTGCAGAAACATTTTGTATTTATTCATGTACTTTTGTTAGCTAATTTCCTAATGCTTTTAAGTTTGTACGTCAAATCTTTGCAAGGCTTAATATCCATTCACCAGCTACATGCTGCTGTGTGTGAATCCATTCAGATACTGTACAAAACTGCAGATATGTAAAATGTGTTCCTGGATGTATCCTTCTTCATGATCTCTCTCCTCCTCTTCTTCTCGCAGACCCTCACTGCTCGAAAGGCAGGCATCTCGTTCGCTCTGGTGAACCGCTCCACCCTGAATGATGTAGACCTGGTGAGTACTAACATGCTGCATGGAAAGTCCTTGTCTGTTCATTGTGGCGGCTTATGGGTAATGGGATACACTGCAGGGACGTGGGATGCTGTACCCATGTTCTCATTATATTTTAGGGGGTGGTGTTTTGAGAGGAGAGTGCAGCAACACACATTTATAGCTGTGCTGTTTGTGCAGCCATTGCTCTTTAGGGCCTGGGACCACATTGCCAGGAACACAGCACATGGTTCCAAAATGAGATGGATTGCATTAGTTACTGGTATTTTCTCTTTGGTTGTTTATACAGCATGTCTGCCTGACTCAGTCTATACAACAAGCCGCAGTTTATTAAAATGGTCTTTGCGGCCAGCTGCTCTCTCCTTCCGCTGTGCTCCTCCTGTTCGATTATTTGGAGGAGTTCAGATACTCGGAGATAGCCCCATTCTTCCATTCAGACCATGCCCTCATAAACACTGAGCATGGAGGAAGAGAACGCTACGGAAGAAGGCAGATGGAGTGAGACACCTCCAAAGCGCTCTCCACATTAATTGATTTCAATTCTTCCCTCCCCCAGGGAAGTGGCATTATAGGCTGCAAACAGCAGGAGAAAGCAGTTTCACAGCAAGACAAACAAGCAGACAATTTCATATCTAATGGTGTGCAACAAGGGGCTGCATAAACCTAGGAGATTACCGACTTACTGTGTGCATCATCCACACATATTTCATCTTCTCAAACATGAGACATCAATTTGGGCACACTGATTTGTGTAGATGTCCGTATCACTTGACTCGGTCCTAGTGGTCCACATGTTCCGTTGCCCTACAGTGACAGGGTCTTGATTGCTTACTAATAGCTATGGGTCTTATGA
This sequence comes from Notothenia coriiceps, assembly GCF_000735185.1. Lineage (NCBI taxonomy): Eukaryota > Metazoa > Chordata > Actinopteri > Perciformes > Nototheniidae > Notothenia > Notothenia coriiceps. Next base: position 196,297 of record NW_011366120.1, on the reverse strand, counting down.
AAGGGGCTTTAGGGATGAATGACTCATGCCCCAGATGAGAGGGAGAAATGACGTGATGGATGTTAATTGGTGTAGGAAGGGGAAATGATTATTCGGCAAAAATGGAGATTGCATCACAGTGGTAAGTAAGGATTTGAGGGTGAGATGTCCAATAATCTAAGTCGGAGCTAGCAAAGAAAGAGAATAATAATAATCGGTGGCCGAGGGGAGCCCGGTTCCGAGCAAAGCTGCAGATCTGATGTTCTTGCTAAGTAGGACGAGCAGATGTCAGAGTTGTATCGGCTGCATTAAGTCCAGGAGAGTGGTTTCCTGTGAGGGCTGCGAGAGTAGTCAGTAAACTGCCATATGCTGTTCAAGAGTGTGTAGGAGTTGGGGGATGAGAGGAGAATGGAAGGGTGATAAATGGAGGGAAATAAGAGGAGAATTTAGAGAAGATCAGAGCCCCTCATCATGACCCTCTGGCCCTGATTTGTCACTGATCAGCCAGCCATGTTGAACAATCCGCCCCCCAGTCCCGCGAGATATGTTTAACCTATTTAGAGAGCTTCTGTCTTCCATCCTCTTTTCTTCTCATCTCTGCTCCACCTCTTCTATTTGTCTCCTCTGATACATTTTAATATGATTAACATATCTTACTCTGTCATTGGTGACGTATATATAAGTCTCTCTTTCTCATCCTGCGTCATGTATCCCATGTTTCTGCTTTTTAGAGCAGAAAGAAACATTATGTGTGCGCCTGCTAACGGACCGTGTGTCCGCTCGATGTTCTGAGCTGCATGTGATCCAAGCACCAGAGCCTTTTAACAGTCACTGTCAACAAGAACTGGGGTTGAGGTTACCTGCTGAGACAAAGGCATTGACTCAGTTATACAAAGGACCAAGGGAGCCGCAATCTGACATGGGTCAAAGAGTATCAGGAAATAAGATGTGATGAGTTGTTTGAAGACGGTTCATATGTCATCAGGCGGCAACATTATACGACATTGATTTCAAAATGCCTGCCTCTGATATCCACCACAGTCATTTTGAACGGTCGTTTGAATCTTACCAGACAGACAAATAATAGATTGAGTTTAAAATGATGGCCGTCACTGATGTTTTCTTCAGTATAGATTTATTTCCAGCCTATTTTCGAGATAAATGAGTTATCGTTTGTTCTAGAGAATCGTAAGAAATGTCCATCCTAGTTTTGTCCAAGGTGATTTCTTTACATGTCTTGTTTTTATTTCCAAAATCAAAAGACATTGATTTGATATACAGTCATATATGTAATGTACATTTTAATTGAATTTGAACCAGAGAAAAGCAGGACATTTTCATTATTTAGAGGCAGCTTTTTTACAAATGTTTGCATGAAAAATGACTCACAATTAATCCATTATGAAAATAGTTAGCAATTATTTTTCTGCCAATTGACAGATCAGTTGAAAAATGGTTGCAGCTCTAGTGGAAAGTGATGCATAATTCTTCCATTTAAAACCAATCATTCATAAAATAGTTTATACCGTGAATTACTTCTAAAATGTTCTTATATCATAAACTAAATCCAGAAACCTCAATATGTGAGGCTGGAAGCAGCATTATCTTTTATTGTTTCATGAAAAACTACTAACATGATGAATTGATGATCAATATAGTTGGTGATTATTTTCCTGTTCATCATCTAATAAATGAGTTTTCGATTCCTCGTATCAGTTCTGTTTAAAGTACTTTCAGAAATCCAAATCAACCCCACACTGTCTTGTGGTTTGCGGAAACCACCATGGATTCCTTGTTAGGGCTGGAAAGGTAGTTAAAGTAAAAGATTGGAGGTGTTGACGGATGGAGCAGGACGGTGAGGATGGCACGGCCAATGAAGCTGTTGACAAGGACAATAGGTGGTGAAATTGGAAAGGAGGGGTGAAAGGAGGAGGAGAGATTAGATTCCTCTCTGTCATGTTGCTCTCAGGCAGACGCTGCGCCTGTCAATCAATTCTTGCAGTGTCTTGCACAAAATCACCAGGGTTACCTCACGGTGTAACACATGAGACTCACACACGCAGCACTCTTCCCACATCTGCTGCACAGTGTGACGTCCAGCGTCAGAGACTGAAAGTGAGAAGCCGGAGAGAGGGAGGGAAATTTAAAGAGACAGAAACAGATGAATAGTGAACTACTACTGTATAAAAAAACACCAAGGTGGAACCGTTTTACGTAGTACATGCTTAGTACCATTTTAACTTTTAGTTGGCGGGTCAGAAAGAAGCTAAAGGATGGATATTTATTATTTACCTGCCAAGTCAGCCCTCTGATAAAAACACATGATAGAGAGGTCTCTGAGATTTCCCACGCTCCACAGAAATTCTGGCTCACGCATATCCTTCAGGCTGTGTCCTTATTTAACGGTTCACTAGTAAATGTGGCAAAGAGCAAGCTTCCCTGACCTAGCTTGTGTGCAAGTTGAGGATACATCTCAGACATCTGCTTCATCTCATCGTCCTTAGATTAAAAGGAAAATCTTGCTGTCTCTGCCTCTGTGTTTCATTAAAGCTTCCCAGGGTTCAGTGGCCTCTCTGTTCCATCAACAGCGTCTCACAGTGTTAGAGGGCCTTCTTGTCCTGTCATCTGGTGCCATTTCATCATGTGCAAGTGTACATGTGTGGGTATTTGTGTCTGTAAGTGTGCTCGAGTGAGCAGTGAAGCAGTCTTTGTGGTGAAGTGCAGGGCTGCTGTTCAGGTGTTAAAGCACAACACACATGGGGCCGACAACAGAGGGAGGGGGGGGGAGGAGTGGAGCGTAGAAGAAGTGGAGAGCAAGTACCGCTTGAAGATTTATTCAACCGCCATACATCTCCTTCTCTTCCTCTGTCACTTTCTCCCTCACTTGCACGCTCCCTCTCAATCTGGATAATGCTCACTTTTAAAAACCTTATTTACAGCATCCATTGATTCTGCCTTCGAGAATTGGCAAGTCCCGGGCCGTTTTCCAGTCCTTGTGGGTGGCAGGGCTGCTGCACTAAAGCATTCAATTTGAAGAGGCTTCTGTTACACAGCAATCAGTCTAGACAGGCCTCTGGAAGACTTTCTTATTTTGTCTCCAGGAGCTTTAGTCAGTAAACCACTCAATGTGAACAAAGCCAGTGGCCAGTTAATCTACGCTTAATGAGATGCATGACTGATTCACTCTCATTCAACTGACCTCTCCATTTGATGATAAGGTAATCAGAAGGGATCAACACAGCCACATACATGTTTTTTCTTCAAATAGTACAATCTGTTAGATCCCTTTCTCTAAGAAGAGAAGTTGAAAAAATCTGGAGTTATGATGAATAATAGCTGCAGGCCGATTCATAAAAGATGAGATGTAAGATTACTATGGCGCAGAAGTTTATTGTAAATGTAATCTTACTCACACTGCAAATCAATTTTGAAATGAACTTTATTTGATGACATTAGTCTATTGCTTTCCCTTAGCAGATGCTGAAGTATTCCTCTGTTATTCTACTGATCTCACCATGTATTGAACATTTATGAAAAGCAATCTTGGTACAAAGTTGCTTTTTTATTAACTTTTAAAGTTGTTAATAAGACTGTTATTGTCTCAAGCTTATAGTGCCATGAGTCAGCCTAGCTCCTCTGCTTCTCACTTCATTGTCTGTCATTGTCTCCATACCTCATTATTTCTTTCAATTTCTCAATGCCTTTTCTTTTTTCTCAGAAACAACATGTCTTCAAGAAGACTCTCCAGGCCTTGATCTACCCAATTTCATCCACAACACCCCATAACTTTGAGGTGTGGACGGCGACGGCACCGACCTACTGCCATGAGTGCGAGGGGCTGCTGTGGGGCATCGCCCGGCAGGGCATGCGCTGCTCAGAGTGTGGCGTCAAATGCCACGATAAGTGCCAGGACCTGCTTAATGCAGATTGTTTACAAAGTAAGGAAGTGCATTCATCCCATATTGCTTTGATGTACAGTTCACACAGGATTGAAACTCAAAGGCATGTATTCACAATCATGCCTTTGTGAGGACAGTGCTCTGTGTCTTTGTGAGAGAGAGAAAGTGTGATTTCCGGCTAACTGCATTGTATAGAAAATGCATTCACAAAAGCGGCAGTCATTCTCGTTTTTACATGTCAATCGTATTTATGCATGACATTCAGAACATTAATAATGCAGCTATTTACTATATTAAACATTCTGGAGTAATGACTACCTGAGCAGAGAATAAAGTTCACTGTGTTTTTGTTATCTGAGTTTCTATGCGCTTCGTGTACATAGCAGTCCCGGCTGTGCCTGCATGCTATGCTATCACGTGTGTGGCTAGCGGTGGCCGCTGCATTGTCCTGTGCTCTTACAGTGGTTACTGCTGATAACGTTGTCGTGACCCACAGAGTTGTCACAGAAGCTAGCGTTCACCCTCTGGTTCATTCTCAGGTTAACAAATGAACTCGGTGAATTGTGAACTGTTTGCTGTTGTTTACTAAGTCAGCTGCTAGCGCTAATAGCTACTAGCATTGACGTCGGCATATGGAGAGATCTGTGCAAAGACAATCCCTCCATCATGCTATGAACTCCATATATCTTTCATTTAATTGAATACTTATGATCTTACAGTCTGATGTTAAGATCTACTGTTTTGAAACTGTTGGCTTTTAATCGTTCAAAAATGTTTTGAATCTGTTCAACCTAAAAACATGGTTTGTCTGGGAATCTGTTAGGTGTCCACAATGCACTTCATCTCCCACATTTCTATAAATACCAACACTACATTGAAATGCCTGCAGGACACGTCAATGCTGTTACGGGGATTTGTACATTTTACATATCCCCTTCCACTTATTGCTACACGGTGCATTTACACCGCTCACCGCACTCATCACTGCCTCTAATCAGTTTTTTCAATCAGGCTCACCCTGTTGTTACGGCGTAGTCAAACAGGAACAATGTGACATGCCGGCTTCAGGATGATCCTCACGGCAATCCTCACACACTATAAGTGGATTAGCTACACCCAGGCTGTTTTTTATAACAGTTTTGTTCCAGCAGAACAATGTTTTGCAGTTCAAGCTGTGATTCATCTTTATCACATTTCAATCTGCTCTCATGAACACACTCTGGAATGATAATACTGTTATCAGATACAGAGAATGAACCGTCACGTCTTTTGTCTAACAGACACACATTCACATCATTAAGTACACTCATATACACCAGCCTTTATTTCCCTTCCTCCACACACACTCAGAGTCATAGTGGCAACAATTGATTGGTTCTTGGATGGGATAGCACAGTATTGAACACTCTTGTTTAAGAGACAGAGATTTAGGAGTTATTTAAAATATGGTGTCCACAAAAACGTGTTGAATACATATGATAGATACTTTGCCACTTTGATGGATCACCAGTTTTCTTACCTAATTCCTGGGTATTAAATATGCAGAATACTGAGCTCTTTGACTTCTTGTTTCAGGGGCGGTGGAGAAGAGCTCCAAGCACGGGGCGGAGGACAAGACCCAGAATATCATCATGGCTATGAAGGAGCGCATGAAGATCCGGGAGAAAAACACTCCTGAAGTGTTCGAGGTGATCCAGGAGATGTTCCACGTCTCCAAAGAAGAACTCACCAGCCATCTGAAGACTGCCAAACAGGCGGTTCTGGATGGGACCTCCAAGTGGTCGGCCAAAATCACCATCACAGGTTAGCCTGGTGTCCGTATTTATATCAGAAAGTTAATTCTTCAAAACATTCATCAACATTTGGATTCATAATCTCACCATGACAGCATCTTTCATTTGGGATGAGGAGTTTTTATTAGCTCTCATTTGCACATTAACCATCAATCATCTGGACGTTGATACATCCTTTATACATTTGGTGCTGCAGCAGGTGACCCTTGACCTTTGGTCCATGACCTATAACCTCTTGGTTCAGCCCTCCGGTGCCAAATCCACACAAATGCCATTATCAGCCAGGCTCATCTCAAATGACAAATATTGTTATTCTAATAAGTATCAGTTTGTTATTAACCCCGTGGTCTCGGCCGTTAACCTCTGACGCTGAACTGATCATCAATGCATATTGAATGAGATATAGAAATAGGAATTGATCAGGGATTTTTGGGAAATGTAATTGGTTGGTAAGGATCTTAGGCAAGGCAAGGCAAGGCAAGTTTATTTATATAGCACCTTTCAGCACAAGGCAATCCAAAGTGCTTTACAAAGTAAATTAGATTTAAGAAGAAATACAGCAGAAACACATTATAAAATGGCATTTAAAAACAGGCATTTAAAAAGCAAAGATAATAAAATAAACACAACAGGTATAGAATACATGAATAAAAGCCACACTGCAGTGTGAATATGAACAGCTCAATCAAAAGCAGCGGCAAATAGATACGTTTGTAGTTTTTTTTTATCATCAAGTAAGAGATTTTGAAAACAGGACACGTGTTCTTTTACTTTCCATTTGACTCGTGTACCTAGACAATGACATATTTTTGGTTACATATTCATTTCAAACAGGAGCTCAGACTGGGATGTGCTGCTCCACTGAAAACAACAGACGAGCTGAGCTGTGGGAAGGCTTGAAAGGTTAAATTGCCTAATGTTAAACAAAGGCACGTTGAACATAATTAGAGAAAGAAGCAATGTTTGATAGCAGTGAAACAGTGCTTGCTGTAACTGACAGAGATCTTCATGTCTTTCTGAGCTCACTAACAAACCGATTTGTTCATACTGCAGCTACACTTAGAGCTCTCTCAGAGGTGCCAATCAAAGTGTCGTGCCCCTGAGCGAGTTTGACAGTACAGCACTTTACAGCTTGTTCAGTTGGGAAATTATTTTTAGGGCAGTATTAGTTCCTTGGGTTACAAAATGGTTAGATGGATTTAAACCAGATTAATCAGTGTCTCTTTAAATAGTCTTAGAGAGGCCCTATAATGCTTTTGGGGGGGTATCCCTTTCCTTTAGTGTGTTATAAGTGTTGTGCATGTAGGTTAAAGTTCCCCCAGATGGAATTTATCTCCCAAACACTTCCCCCGCCCCCCTGCCTGAAACGCCTCCATTACTTCCTTAACACAGTGATATCAGTAACCATGGGCGTAATTTCCACTGGGGACAGGGGGGACATGTCCCCCCCACTTTTCAAAATCCCATTTGTGTCCCCCCCACTTTTTAAATGTGTTTATTATTTTTTTTTTACGCAAGCGGTCATCGTCACGGAGGAGCATCTGTGTGTGTGTGGCACAAGCGCATCTTGTGAGAGAGAGAGATAGAAAGAAAGAGAGACAGAGAGAGAGACACAGAGATTTACGGGGGTTAGCATTTGGTGCTAGCTCGGAGCTAACAGAGATTAGTAGCTGTTTCAACAATAAGGAGAGGGAGAGCTCTTTCCTGTCGGACTTTGAAGGGGGGAGAAAGGGAGAGGAGAGAGAGAGAGAGAGAGAGAGAGAGAGAGAGAGAGAGAGAGAGAGAGAGAGAGAGAGAGAGACTGAGAGAGTTACAGGGTTGTTGTTAGCATCTGGTGCTAGCTCGGAGCTAACAGAGATTAGAAGCTGTTTCAACAATAAGGAGAGGGAGAGTCCTCTCCTGTGGGACTGAGAGAGATAACGTCAGCTCAGGGAGGTAAAGGACTCTGAGTGATTAGATTGTAAACTTTAGTCTAAGTTATCTCAGTGGGTCTCAAATGGTTTGGTCATCTATGTAAACAAATATTTCCATCTATGTAATATTAGTTGTATATAAAATAAGTTAAGAAATCCTTCCAATGTGTACTATAGGTCATTACAAAAATAAGAAACACAGTTTGAAAGGGGAATGATTAGTCAAATATGCATAAATAAAAAGAAAGAATGCAGACTAGGTAAGATAAAGATGGAGAAAGGAGTATATCAATTATTTGTTATTGGTTGTGAGCATATTCTAATGGTTTTTTAATTATTGAAATATATACAGTTCTGTTTCATATGAGTGTTGAGAGCTTTATCCATAAATCTCTTAATGTTGCCCTCAAAGTGCACCAGATTGACGCATTAAACTTAAATTTCAAGAAAAAAATCTTCCCGGGGTGCATGCCCCCGGACCCCCCTAGATGTGAGGTCATCACAAATAAAACAGACTCACATTGATAGGATACTGATAAGTGTACACACTCATTATATACACTACACATTTTTCTTGGATTTGTTAACACTATAGTCCCTAATATATTTGTAGAAAGGCAGGAAATGGAATTAAATTGAGAACATTTTTCATTGCGGAGGACCCCCTGTTTTGTGTCCCCCCCACTTTTCAAACCAAAGTTACACCCTTGTCAGTAACACACGCCCTTCTATTGGCTAGCGCTCTAACACATTGTACGTGATAGGCAAAGAGGCGGGATACCTCTAAGCGGTTGACCAATAGAGAGGTGAAGTCCCTCCCTTTCCGGTGGACCTCCATGGGACCTTATTTCGGAAAAATTATGTATTGAAGTCAATGGAGAGAGAAAGATTATCTTTCGATCCCGTTTGAATTGTGCCACGAATTACACATATGATGTTTGTCAATTTAAAAGATAATTTTGCAAGTCAACATTTTTTAAATGTGTCGTAAAACTGTGAAGTAACACATTTTTTTTTGTGAAAAGCTCAATGAACTACATTTCTGGTCTCGCACACGTCACCAACACCAAGATGGCCGTCACGTTGGCACCAGTCTATGGTTGGCACATTTCACCTCTTTCTTTCAGAATGAGGCGAAACTTATTAAAAGAGGAGAAAATCACTACAAGTCTGGGCATGTTGAGAGCTGTACATACACAAAAGGGGAGTTAGTCGGTTCCGTAAGAGCCAACATGCGGGACCGGCTTTACAAAGTTTCAGTGAGTGACACGAGTGTAATGTGTAACGTTAATGTCATAGTCTTATATTTCAACAGTTTTACGACAAACTGCTACTTTTTTGACATGGAAATGATTTTTTAAATTGACAAACATCGAGTAATGTGTAATTCGTGGCACAATTCAAACGAGATCGAAAAACAATCTTTCTCTCTCCATTGACTTCAATACATAATTTTTCCGATATAAGGTCCCATGGGGCGGAAGTAGAAGGGCGGGACTTCGCCTCTCTATCACAACAGAGCCGGCCAGCTAACCAATCAGAGCAGACTGGGCTCTGGTTTCAGACAGAGGGTGAAAAGAGGTGCAGCAGCACAGGCAGTGTGAGAAAAATAAAGAGCTTTTTGAACATTAAAGCATGGAGACATGTCACAGTAGAGACACTAAATACATATGAACTTAAACATTAGCATAATAGGGCCCCTTTAAATGTAAAATGCATAGTGTGTTCCTTCTTAACTCTCCTAACCACTGTCTGTTGAGTGTCCTTTTTGAGGGAAAAGGATCTGAATCCCATGACCTCATTTACTTTGAATTTACAACAGTATTTTTCACTCCCTGATTACATAACCTATATTGTTTATCCTCATTTCAGTACTCCATAAAACTATAAAGAATAATCATCCTTGAGTATTACAAGGCTTTCTTTCATGTTACTACTTCATTTACATACACATTACACATTGCTGGGTTTCATTCTATTTCAAGTCAACTGAAAGAAAGAAGGTCAGGAAGTTAGCTTTGTCACCTCGACCCCCCGACTTCAATCCAGCTCTGTGGTCGCTGTGCCAGGCCCAGCTCATTTATTGCTCACCTCGCATTTCTCACAGTGCCAATACACCGGAGAGAAATAGAACTGGAGAGAGAGGGAGCCAAATTGAAAGGAGGAAGGAAAGTGTGGGAATAGCAAGGAAGAGAAAAAGAAGAAGAGTGAGAGAAATTGAAAATGCGCATGGTTGCCTCACTCGATTTCCCAGGGGCTTGTTGAACGTCCCATTTTAAGATGTAGTTATTGAGTTGGTGTTTATTCGACATTCATTAGATAAATACCGACTGGCATTGACTCTGCAGCACTCTCTCAGTGACCATGAGATATTCTCATACTGGCTAATGTGCATACTACAAGGTCTGCCAGTGAATATACTGTAAACCTTGACTTGCTGGTAATATAGTCATACTATACAATCATTTGCTAATTAAAAATGATAATCAGCAAATATGCTATTGTACCTCCAAATGCACTGATTGCAGTATTGTTATACAAGCACGCAGTAAGAACAAGTTAATTACATCGCTGTAGAAGATTTTCCTTTGTTTATATTGCCTAAAAACAATTCTATTACTTTCTTCTAAAGCCTTGCTCAAACACACCCCTGTTACTCTGCTTTTCTCTAATCAATACAACTTTGTAGTAAAAGGCAGTCTTGTAAACTTGGTTTTAATCCTTTAAAATATTTACAACGTTTGCCAACCTTAACAGGATCAGTATTAGAATATGCTTCCAGCTGAGTTTAAAACATGCACAGACGTTCACTCTTTTTCCCATGGTGCAAAAACATGGATTATGAGCCAACACTCTTTCCATCTTAACATTGGAAAGACTCAAATCTAGCATTAATCTATCATCTCTACTCTTTTTGAGATTAATGTATTTTCTGCACGGCCCTGGTTGAATATACACATCATTGTAATAACAGTAAAGGGTTAAATACAGATGTAGAATTAAAAACCCTTACCGTGCTCCTAGTTTACTCGGTTCAAGGCATTGGGTGGGGGATGCGAAATGTAGCCACACTTAAAGGCGTGGCAAAAGGCCGTTCTTCATACAGAAGGGTGGGGGAGGGATAATTGTACTGTTTGCTTCTAGGAAATGCGGTTTTGTGTTCTGGCAGACCCTCTGTTCGGACATTAGGTGTGTTGCTGAGGGGTGGTCTGACTGATTCCAAAGTGACCCCTCTATTTATATCGCAGTCTCTGACCACTCTTTCACTACGGGAGACATTTGATGTTCAGTTCTCCTGGAGCAAGGAGGCCATGGCTCTTCAGCCTCTATATCCTCCACACCAACTTCTGTCAGCATTGAGCTGAGGGATATATATGTACCCTGAATTATTTAGTCTGTCACTTATGCATATTTAATGCTCCAGTGTCCTTTTTCCTTTTATGGCGCGGTGAAATACTCCTGTCTCTCTCCTCTCTGCACCTCCCTTTCTCAGTGTGTGTGTGTGTGTGGTGATTCTTAGTCTTAGCACAGTAGACACATAGTGTAGCTTTATGACTGGGATTGAGAGGCTGCTGTAAAACTTCAGCCACCAGGCCAATGGTTCCTGTTTATGACTTCCACAATAATACGTTCCTGGGAATAGAGTGAATTAAATTAGAGATCAGTGCTGTTGTAATTAAGTTCAGGGAAAGAAACCTTCAATAAAATAAATCCAGGGACATATCACAACTTTAAGATGGTGAAATAATATGCTGCTTGTGGTACTTACTATCCTTTATTGTTCTTCCAACCCTGTGTTTCTTCAGTAATGAGTGCACAGGGCTTACAGGCCAAGGATAAAACGGGCTCCAGCGACCCTTACGTCACCGTCCAGGTGGGCAAGACCAAACGCAGGACGAAGACCATCTTCGGAAACCTCAACCCAGTCTGGGATGAGAAGTTCTTCTTGTGAGTGCTTTCTATTAATTTGACCTCTGCCCGACAAGATAATCCCCACTAAGATTAAGAATCAGCAGTTCAGGGTCTTCTCAAGGCATTAGTAAATACGCAAGAGACAATTACTCTATTTTTATCACTGATTTTATGAAATGTTACGCACCGCACTGCAGAGTTTTGGGGAAATTCAATCCCTGCTAAAGGCAGTTTAACAATGACATCTAACAATTTACACAACACAAAGCTTAACCTTGTTGTTTTAAAATCAAAATAAATACTTTGTGAGCTAATGCGTTAGTAGTATGTGGATTCTTGTTGAGTATGACCTCTGCATTGTTATTACCAAGCATCTGTCCCTTTATTTTAAGCACAGGCTTTTCTCCTTGGTTACATCCCCATCCAATTCACTGTTTGCCACTCTGCCTCACCTTTTGTTCGAATATTTGTTATTCTTCACACAGACTACATAAACATTTACTTAACCCGTTAAGTAGTTTTGAAAATGCAGGAAATTGCAGCTTTTGTGAAACCTGTCCAAGTCCTGCAAAGCTCACCCCAACACGACACTCTGAAAATAAGATCAAGTTAAAAAAGAAACATGTAATTTCCTCCTAACAGCTTCAAGGTTCAACCCTGACCTGTGTGCAAAATGGTATTTGAAAGTAGTTGGTATTTAGTTATACCTTGAGCATCAGGTTTTCATCAGGTTTCCAACAGGTTTCCAACAGGTTTCCAACAGTTGGAGCAAAGGTTAATACAAATGACTTAAAATGTTTGTCATGCTGTCATTTATAGGCCGGATACTGTCGAGATAACCCCAAAAGGCACTTCATTTCAAAATGTTTTTTTCCAGGCCTTGAAATGTTTTCGAAAAACATGAAATCCTGAAAGGTTTTGAAGGAGTCATGCACAACTAAGCACTCAAAGACGAAGGAAGTCGTAAAAGAAATGCCAATATAATGTTAACCTATAATTCATTATTATATTCATCATATCAAACGTGAATAGATTGCACACAATTTGAGCTGGATCACTTTAGCGAGAATTGAGAAAGCACACACGAGCCACGAATGCGCCGCTTCTCACACATCAGGCTGATTTTGACATAATAGTAGACGTCCTGCTGGGAGCTCGGGGAGCGCTGCTCACACTCTACAGTGCATACTTGTTTATTGATCAGACTGCTGCTGTTTGCAAAACAACTAGCATTTCTCACAGGGCAAAGACCCACCTGATCACCTACTGTCACCAAACAGACTTCAATTTCCCATCCTGCATCCAAACCAAAGCACTAAAAGCAGATTAAACTGTTTTTTACAGCAGTCATATTTAGGTTGTTCCCTGATTGCAGCTTCTGCATCAAACGGTTATGGCCTAGACAAAACTCTTCATATGTGTAAAACAAAATCTTGAAATGCATATATACATAATAATTGGTTGTGAAAATTGGCCAAAATGTGAACTTTCATTTGTGTTATAACCCAAACATAATGTGAACATATAATTAGACTCAGGTCTAAACCACTCTCCAAACCCACTAGGCGTCAAACCCAGCCAAACCTTTTTATTATTTTATTTTCCTCTTACCTGGGACCCTCTGTCCTGATATGATCCACAGGATTATGTTTACTTTAACCAATGAGATAGCAGCTAAGACATATTTGTTTAATTCGCGCAGACAGTGAGATTTCGAGCATCATACCTCTGGAGGTTCCTGTCTGTGTATTTCTATTTGCTGTTGTTTTCTTTTAAATGTGACACTGTTCCTGAAATTATTTTTAGAGTTCTGCTTTTTGCTTCTGAGATGTTATGCATATCTGGTGTGTGTGTGTGTGTGTGTGTATTTGTGTGTGGAAGTCCTATGCCAGTTTCAAACGGGGCTCCACACCTGTAATGAGACTCCGTTGGGGGCTGTAATAAAACTCTTTCCCATTACTACAGGGATGTAGATTAATAGAGCGATGCATTACTGTATGCTTGGCAGAGAGTCCCAGACTGCTGGAGCGGCGGCAGCCAGCGCTTCCCCCGGAAAGGGATTAGTTAAAAAAACACTGCAGATACTCTTTCTCTGGCTGTCGCACCCAAGATGTCATTAGAACAAACTGTAATCTGTCGGTTTTAATTCCAGAGCCGTACAGTCTGACCCTTATCTGAGGCTAAGTGCTTTGGCCACCTCCGTTCTATTTAGCAGAGACATTATTGTGAAAAGTCTGTCAGCTGCCTCGCTCCAAAGAAGACCAAAGAGAGGGACGTAAAACCTTCACAAATAAACAATCCTTGCTGATTATATTAGCATGCATTGGGAGATATATAGGGATGCAGAGGAAAGGTCATGCAACGTCTTGGAGTTATTCCAACTTGCAGGCTTAGCGCCTTTCTCCACACTCATATACACTAATGTGCACACGCAAATACACACACTCTCATTTGAATTCAGGCAAGCATTGTTCTCAATATGATACTTGGAAAAGAGTCAGGAAGGTTTCTGAACTTGTACTTATGCTTGAATTGTGCATTTGGATGTCATTCTGCTCCACTGAATACCCCCAACCTGATGATGGTACTGAATGTACTGTTTCTGTTGTTGTTCATGTTGTTGTGATTGTTTTTACTTGACATTATCATCTCCCAAAACACAGTGAATGTCACAACGCCACTGACCGCATCAAGGTGCGAGTGTGGGACGAAGACGATGACATCAAATCTCGGGTGAAGCAGCATTTCAAGCGCGAGTCGGACGACTTCTTGGGCCAGACCATCATCGAGGTCCGCACCCTCAGCGGGGAGATGGATGTTTGGTACAATCTAGGTATGTAATCTGATCTCAGAGTCAGCATACAAGAGATATTGATTCACCTAGACTAATGATGGCAGTTGTAATGGCACATCTCCAGGTAAAATATTTACTTTGTGTGATATTATGAGATGTATATTGATTTTTTAATACAGTACAACATAGATATGAAACCTGAGTCTCAGGATTAATACCACAATAAACAAAAACTTGTTTTCTCAGTTGAACAAAACCTCACCACAGATGTCTAATGTTTTCTGAAAGCAAGAAGCCACACAAGAGCTTTTGACTGAATGAACAACCGATTTAAGGCGTTTGCCAACTGGGGACCATTTTTGAGATTAATATTTGTAGGAATTATTAATTTTGTGATGAATACTTTGACACAGAACATGCATATTATATGAAAGTAGTTGGCATAGTTTAAATTTTCCCGAAAAAGGTTGTTTTGTATGAGCTTTTGCACCTCAAATATAGGAATCAACCAATCGCAGTGTGTGTTGCTGGCTTAGTTGTGCCTGAGTATTAGAAAATACAGAGGTGCAATAGTCTGAACCGAGACAAGTTTATTCTACTTGAACATTCACAAAGGAAACACATGAAGTCCTTTAGAGCAGAACAACCCACGATTCAAAATAGAAAGGAAATAAATTCACAATTTCTCACAGCACAGGGTGATGTCAATCTTAAAAAAATGGCCACATTTGAGATTCTAATTTACTTTATTGCCAAATTATTTTATTTAAGTTAAAAACTATTACTTGATGTATCGACCAATTGCTGCAGCCCAAGTTGACTGTTTCTAATGTTGGTGTATTGGACACATTAAAACACTTGAATACCAAAAGAAAATGTTTAGATACCCAGCCCAAGTTATCATTTCTATGAAGCATCTCATAAGGTTTACATACCATTAGCATTATAGAATATATCCATTAAAACGGTCTTTTTATTTCTCTAAACACTCCCTCTGCACTAAACAGAACATGAAGATACATGTAGTTTGGCTACTGATGCAGAGTCTTTCCTTGTTTCCTCTCATACATCACTGGTTCCTCCATGTTGCATGAGCTTGAATGGCAGCATAATGTCAGCTTCCACTTGTGTTGGAGCATTATGAAGGAGGATGATGTCTTTGTTTGCCTCTCCAGCTAAAAGGAAGCAATTTGTGGTAATTTCCGACCCCTGAACTCTCCTGCTGCTCTGTGCCTTTTTAAATGTCCACAATGAATGTTTAAACAGGCCTCTGTGTGGTGTGGGTGCTGCTCTCCTCTCTAAGCCTCTTCAGCTCCACTTCAGTCTGGGCTTTTCTGTTTACTGTGCTTGTCGCTGTGGCTTTGTCACGTTATTATTTTTCGCTTGTCTGTCTATTGACCAAATGACTGTAGGGTGAAATTTCCCTCAGTTGATCCAGTAGAGATTAATCATATATGGGAGCACAGAGGGGGGGGGGGGCACTTTAACTGTGGAGCAAACCCCAGCAAAACATACGTGCTTGTACTGTATAGTATGTGTGCTGATATTTGCATACACTAAATAAACCCCCTAAACCTTCAGCCCATCATAGCCAGTTATATTCCAAATGCAAGTGTTGTGCTGTATGGCTGTGAGCGGGGATATGATGCCATTCATGTTTTAAAGGACATGATGTCATACCATTTATGTTCTTGTCATTTAACAATGAGTGTTTTAGTTGATTAATGCATTTTTTTCTATCAGTGTATATATGTCACTCTGTTTAGTTGTGATCAGAGACAGATTTTTATCGAGGTTGACAATGATGCTGTTTATTTTATTCCACTGACTGGGACCAATTATTTGCTGGAGCTTTTTCGAAATAACTGAATGGAATAAAAGTGATATCTTCTTGTTAATACGTTGTTTCCTGTTATGTGGAAACGTTTAAAGGCAGAGCTATGACACACAATTTAGAAACAGAGATTTGCAGTCCACTAGTGCTACTCTGAGGCTGAATTATTTTAATATTAGATGTTTGGATTTAGGGAGGCACATGTTGGCTATCCTCCCTAAGATGTGGCTTGTAATTGGCAGTTTCTTATCAGTTCATTTGCAGCCATGGCTAACCCAGTTTGGTTGTGTGTTACAGATAAAAGGACTGACAAGTCTGCGGTATCTGGTGCCATCAGACTCAAGATCAGCGTGGAGATGAAAGGAGAGGAGAACGTGGTTCCTCCTCACGGCCAGTACACCTGTTTACATGAGGTAACCCCTCACTATATGATTCTATACTTTCTCTCATCTCCAATCATTATCTTTGGGAGCTAGGTATAACATTTGCAAACACATGTAAAAAATAAAATTGTTGTGATTACATCATAAAGCAAACTAATCAATAGTTTCAGCTTTGTAAAAGACAATTTCAAAGCTGTGATAAGGGTCATTCAGTGCTGTGCTCCATCACCGTAACATGCCCTGTGTTATCTCTCAGAACCTGTTCCACTACCTGACGGAGGTGAAGAGTGGCGGCGTGGTGAAGATACCGCAGGTGAAAGGGGACGAGGCGTGGAAGGTCTACTTTGACGACGTGTCCCAGGAGATAGTGGATGAGTTCGCCATGAGATACGGAGTGGAGTCCATCTATCAGGCTATGACGTGAGTACCACCCTGATCTATGGCCTTTTACCTCACAAATATTTCATTGTCTCATTGGGCAAAGTGGAGGGGAGAAGGAATGAGAGAAGGAGAAAAGAAGGAGAAGAGCAGTAGTAAAATGTCTCCTCAGCAGAATCAGAGCTTTGGAGGACTATCGAGCTCCTGAGTTTGATTGATTAATTGCTGGTCTCATGGAAAAACTCCAAACCTGCCTTGGTCACATTGATCATGGACTCACATAAAGAGTCTTGTTTCCCTCTATCTCTCCGTCTCTCTGATCCTCAGTGACCCTGTCCGTCCATAAATGTTTCAATGTCTCTCTTCATTTCTTCACACATACACCTCCACACACACTCCTCCACACACACACACACACACACACACACACACACACACACACACACACACACACACACACACACACACACACACACACACACACACACACACACACACCACCTGGAACATTACAATCATTGAATATTGATCAAGGTCATGCAATGCAATGTGAAGTGTGCAGTTTTGATATAATGGTTACCAGTGCAGAAGTCTGCATAATGCATCTAATTTTACATGACTTCCAGTAGACTAGGGGCTACTGCAGTTTTTATTTATACATAAGTACCGTGCACCCACTTTGTATTCAGTGTCTAATCTGTTTATGTACTCTCCATCCGAAAGGAGTGTGCAATTATTTTTAGTAGTTTCTTTTCCGAACTTTTACTGATTCACACTTCTGCAATGAACTTCTACTTCCACTTGCTTCAAAGAAATACGTTTCACCTCAAGACTCCTACCGAGAATCTACACTCCTCGATATAAAAAAAGCATATATACTATCTAACAGCCTTGGAGCAATATGCTGGATTCCACCAAACGAATGTTATTTTGCATATTTGCTAGAGCATTAAGTCATTTTGGTAAAAGCCCAGCCCATTGATAATCCAATTACAAACATTTTGTGAAAATAGCAGAAACAGGAGCTCTGGGTTAAACCCCCTTATCTTTTGTTCCTCGTTTGCTTATGACTTATCTTCCATTAACCCAATTCAGTTAGTAGTTAACAGTCAATGACTATTTGCATTACCCCAAATTGTGATCTCATGCAGATCTGCTGATAAAAAAAAGTGCTAATTTCACCACCAATCCGTACCTATTAGAATCCCCTTTTCTTTCCGAATACACTTGTTGGACAGTCCCAGTTGCTGGATGTGTAATTACTGTAGCTGCTGCCTCCATCAATCAGACTCTAATTACACACAGATTGTGTTGGCAAATTGAATGAAAGGCACAGCTCACATTTGGCTTTCATGTCCAGAAAGCTATCCTCATGCATTCCTCAGGTGAAGCAACACTGAGAAAGGGTATTTTTGTACGGTCTTTATATAATTTCCTCAAAATACCCTGCAAATTTAGCAACATAAAATACTCCTGGAATATGCCTTTTGATGTTTTGTCGCAAAGTAAGAACAATGGGGTCAACCGTTGTTCAACAGGTTGTTGGATTACTAGTGAAATACCGTTTCTGATTCTTTCCACTCGACCGGAGGCATGTTTGATCCCCTCTTCTCTCCCACTTTTCTGATCACAGTGAACATGACTCAACCTCATACATCCCACAGTAGCTCCCTGCTTTATCTTCCTACCGGCTCTGAAGGGCCAACATGTGTTTTTGTTGCGCCATGTGAAGCTAGATTTAGATCTTTCAAACCCCCCCTATTATTATCCATTATGTCCATATAAGTAAGGAGTGGAACTGCTGCTATAACAACACATACGGTTTTATATATAAGTGTTGGATTACTTTGGTGCTGCTAACGGTTGCTAGGTGACAGACAGTTGTGTCAGTGTGTCATGGTATTGCAGCATACTGTATGAGTGATTGCAGGCTTCTTTAAGTGCAGACAAGTGAAGCAGTCAGAGGCTTTATGAGCAGTTTCTCAGCTCCAGGTGATGCTGCAGGCTTGATTCTTGTTAAAGCTCCGCGTTTCTCATATCAGCGCTTATTATGCTTCATCAGGAATTTATGAACGGCTCTACCTTTCCTTTTTCTTCATCACAGAGCCTTGACTCCCAGTCACTCTTGTCTTGATGGCTGCATAAATCACAGCGGCTATGAAAACTCCACTGTCCCTCCTGTGCCCCACACGGCGCCCCCAACACACACCCTCCCTCACTTTCGTTATTCTTCATCGCACTCTATCACCACTCCCTACCACTAACCCTCCTGTTTCTCATCATCTTTTTCTCATTTCTCCCCCCAACCATCCGAGAGAGTAAAATGATATGTGAGTGTGTGCGCAGTGTGTCTCAGCCGCTGGTGAAAACCCAGGAAAGGTAACACGAGGAGAAGGAACGCCTTCCTCTTGAGCTCAGGAGATCCACCTCTAAAAGCACCATGGGAATTCAGCGGATGCCATCATCACTCTCCATGCATCACTCTCTTAGCTCCCCTAACCCCAAGTGCTCCTGGGTAATTTGGAGGCTGAAAGCAAAGTCATTAAATAGGCCTCCCTATGAGAACATGTTTGTGTTTATTTGTGTGTGTGTGTGTGTGTGTGTGTGTGTGTGTGTGTGTGTGTGTGTGTGTGTGTGTGTGTGTGTGTGTGTGTGTGTGTGTGTGTGTGTGTGTGTGTGTGTGTGTGTGTGTGTGTGTGTGGGGCTGCACTTTTGGAGGGTGGTAAATCTGTAATCATTACTCCACATAACTCTCTGCCTGGCCCTTCTCTAACACTTTGGCTTTATGAAGCAATAGCACACTTTGCAGGATGTTTCTAGTTTCAAATATCTGTGCTCCAGGCTCAACATCCAGCTTTACAATACTTATGGTCACTTCTAACTTGATATATAAATAGATATTTAGGGAAAGATAAGATAAGATTCACCTTTATTAATCCCGAGAGGGGAATTTAAGTGTAATAGCAATGCCTACAATGTGAAAAAAACAAAAGAGAGGTACCAGGCCGATTTCAAGACCAAGCAAAGGCACAACAAATATAAATATGAATACAAATAGTGACAGTAGAATACTGAGTAAACTAAATATAAATATGTTGTGCACACATTTGAACTGAAACTGCTTGATTGATCAGAAATATTGTATTTGTCCAACAGCGGGGTATTTAAATATGTTAACGCAAAGGGGACAGTGCAGATAAAAGGCAAACATGTGAAGAGTAGACTAACATATTTGATAAAGAATCAAGCACACATTAAAGGTGGGGTAGGTAAGTTTCAGAAACCGGCTCGAGATACACTTTTTGTTATATTCCATGGAATGCTCTTAACATCCCGATAGCAATGAATATCTTAAGTGCTTTGACAAAAAATCCATAAAAAAATGTCATCTGTGGANATAAGCCGCACTGGACTATAAGCCGCAGGTGTTTTAATGTTTAATTACCATATGTAAGGGTTCGTGCACAGAGGGGATTGACGGGAAAGAGATGGCTGTTTGAGGAAGCTCCCATTTATTAACATTTCAACAAACAAGTTGCATAATGTATTCAAGTGTTACCATTTAGTGCAATAGTAGCTACAGAACATGTACTGTGCTGTGTAAACTGTACTGTATCACATAGCGTTTCAGACACACAAACTTGTCAACTTTCAAACTTAAACGGTGCGCTCCCAGCGCACGTTTAACACCTTTGCACAAACTGTCTCGCTCTCGTAATGTCTGTCTGTCTTGCTCTCGCTCTGTCTCTCGTACCACTCTCGGTTCCGCTTTTACTTTTGCGCGCTACCTGTCTCACTCTTTTCCGGCCTCCAGCTTTTCCTGCTGGAGCCTGCCGCTTAAAGGTGGGGGGCGCGGACCGGCCATAGAGCCCATAGAGTTAAAGGTAGTGGACTGTAACCTGTAAAATCCATAGATTTAGGAGGTCCCCTAGTGGCCGTTAGCTGTAAACATCCATAGATTAGCCGCACCGTTATATAAACCGCAGGGTCGAAAAATGGGGAAAAAGGCGCGGCTTATAGTCCGAAAATTACGGTAATAAAGTTTTTGATTGATTGATAGTGAATTAATTTAAGTTTTCCGCACTCTCGTGGGAATATCTCCGCAATGGAGCGAGTTTACGTTTCACTTTCGATTGCATGATATAGCCCAGCACCTTCGTCAAACATGTTGCCACTTGTTTGTACCATTTTCAGGCGATTTGTAATCTGTTCTAGAAAAACTGTGTGTTTTTTTGGATTTCAAGAAGCATATAGAACAAACAATGGATGTATTTTATGAACATTTATCCATGCTGGAAGTAGATTTAGATGTTTTAGGAGTGAGATAGAGATTATTATCTAATATATGCATCCAATGAAGCATTGCATGAAGTCTCTTGATGATCAGAGGCTGTTGTTGGGGCTGCATAAACGTTTTTTATTTGTGTTTTGTAGGCAGACCTTGCAGGCCTCAGAGAGTTAAACTTGGGCCTGTGACCATAGTTTTACTGTATTTTGAAAATCCACAGCGGGGGTTTGTGTCGTACGACATGCGGTGTATTTTGCATATCTCTCAGTAGCCCACGATCTGTGAGTCTGTTGGCTCGGACATAAACTCAGCAATAAATGTATTCTATATTTCATAAGAGGTGTAACACCTGAGCATTTTAAATCGCATTTGAACGAAATGCTTATAATCTGTTGTTGCATTTGTATTATTGATTTAATGTGTGAACGAGGCGATATAGAGAAGGTGAAGCTGTCATTATTAGGCTGTAATTTGTTATATACTGTTGGAATGGGTAAGCAGGTCTCCCTTAAAAAAGAGATCTATGATCTCAAGGGACAATCTGGATAAATAAAGGTTTGAAATGAAATGAAGCAGGCCTATTGTTTTTGGATATTTGTGGAGTCAGGTGGTCCGTGAGTGTTTTTGTATTGGTTAAGTGTCCTTGGTATGAAAAAGTTTGAGAAACACTGCGCTAGTGGATTGTCAAAGGGGGAGCCTTGTTGCGGGGAAATTATACAGATGGCTAGTCCGCCCCTGAAAAATTTCTATGCACACGTTATTATTAATCATTTAAAAAAAATGATAAAAAAGTTTTATCATTTTTTTTATTTTCAATTTTAATTTTGTAATAATCTAAACCCCCACTTTGGGAACCCCTGCTCTAGAAGGCCCGGTAGTTCACTGGCTCGAGACAGAGGATCTAAATGCTACGTAGCAATTCATTTGCCGTTTTATTGTTTTTAACGTTGAAATGGCAACAGGTGAAGATGATGTTGTTGCAGAATTGTTGTTTGTATCCTTTTCAAGACGATCATTCAGTGAAAAGATGGACATTATAAAAAAAGGCCGTCCAACACAGAGTGACTGCCTCCGTGACGTCCGTCTGACTAGAACTCCCACATTTTTGAATCCTGAGGGTTGTCTACAGAAGGTCCAGTTGTGATAGACACGGTTCGCCACTGGGTGATAGCAAACATATCATCATAGGCTTCCTGTAATAAATCAATTTGACCTCAAAAACACAATCTTTCTGCAAATAGACTTTTCCTTTCAAACATGGTGTATCTTACACTCTTCCAGGCGGTTCAACCATGTGTGGATATTCAGTGGATATTTGGGGATGTGTCTGGATATTTATTTAGTTTTCTTTATTCAGGATCCAGTCATGCCATCACAGGAGCCCCCTTCAGATGCCAAGAGTGAGGAAGTGGACCTTCCACCAGATGACACAGAGGACACAGATGGAAGTAAGACCTTCTTCTTCTCTAACGAGTAAAATGCTGCAATGTTTCTGGATCAAGGTTTTGATGTTTTTTATGTATAATGTACAAGCAAAATGTTTCGCCTCACATCGTCAGAAGAACAGTGAATAAAGCTGGCTGTTCTCAAAAGCTGTTAAGAGCAATACCCAAAAAGTTATGCACTGTAGTTATTATATATCCCACAAAGTCAATTTGTTTGTAATGCACTTTATGGTGAAGCATAGAGACAACAAATCAACATACTGTAGGGAGGACTGAACTTTCACCAAGGAGACTGCTGTTCATGGCGTGTGTGAAGTGGATGCATTTGTCATGATACTTCCATACTTAAAGGGGACCTATCATGCAAAATGCACTTTTGTACGTCTTTTATACATGAATATGTGTCCCCGTTGTTCCAGGGAACTCACCAAGTGTCAGAAAACAAAACCCTCTCTCTTTTCCTCCATACCCAAATCTCTTAAAAAGGGGCTGCAACGGATCTGATAAAAACTGATCCAGATTGGAACACTGTCCTGACGTCAGTAAAGTGGCGCTACGGCTATTGGGCCAACTGTCCACCTATCAGGGGAATGTGGGGTTGGGCCACAGCCGGCCATTGCCGCTCGAAAGAGCTGGAGACGTAGTACATATGCCAGGCCTGTAAGTGGCGCTGTAGTCTCCCACAAAAGCAGCGAAGAAGACTTCCCGCGCATGGTTGCCATGGTTGCCATGGTTGCCCTTCTGTTTATTCTCCGCTGTGGCTCTTTTTCTCCCTCCCCGAGGCAAGCGTGTGCTCCTGCTGCTGTAATTCAATGCAATCCCTCCCCGTCGAGGCAAGCACTGTAAATTCTCTCCGGTAATCCACCAGCAGATGACAAACACCCACCTCTCCGCCTCTTGCAAGGAACGAGGGGACCGTCCGGCAGAGTTTCAGTTAGATTAACATTAACATGTCCGTTAAAGTTTAAATCTTCCGGACAAAATTAGAAAAGTGACGGTCAAAGGTCTTCTTTGTTATTTATTGAGCTTTAAAACAAATGAATAATGACTCTGCAGCTCACAGAATCAGCCCCCTGCAAAAACAGGGCTGGAAAGAGAAAATAGAGCTAAATGAGGCATGGCTAAAATGCAGGATCTGTTTGGTATTTGGAAAAAAAAACTATATTTATATAAGTATGGCCCTACAATATATTGTTCAAATATAGCATGATATGTCTCCTTTAAGGTATTATTAAGGTAGGGTTAATGTTGCTCTCAAAGTGCACCAGATTGATGCTTTTAACTTCAATATTTAAAAAAAATCTTCCCGGGGGAGCATGCCCCCGGACCCCCCTAGAGGAGGCAACAACCCCCCTAAAGGATGTTTGGTCCACCCCCCACTCGTAAAAAAAATAGCACTTTACCCCTGCACCGGATTACTGAAGAGCATGTCTTTAAATGTTTCTCTCTCTGGAAGCGTGTCAATGTTGGGTCTCAAACTCCTCCATCCTATTTGGTTCAAACATGGCTATTTCAATGCCTCTTATACTATGCAAAAATAATAGCTGTTTCTTTTCCTCTCCAGGCACTTCTCCTGTCTGTCCGCCAAGTACATGTGTCCCGGTGTGCCAGCAGTGATGAGCAACCTGCTCGCTAATATCAACGCTTACTTCGCCCACACCACCACCACCACCACAACCACTGCCTCCGCATCGGACCGATTTGCTGCCTCTAACTTTGGGGTAAGTGCACCTATTATTGTCTTTTAGTCTGACATCCACTGACATGCCTGCAGTGATGTATAGTAAAAAAGTGCTAAATGAAAATATGAGCTCTGTGGTCTCCAGTTGGACTTAAGTAACCTCTACTGCTGTGTTATAGCCTCATATTGAACTCTTGCCGTCAATACTTGTTATCATGCTTCTCATTTAGAGTTATTTGTCTACAGCAAGTTGTGCAGAGATTTGCCAGTGCTTCAGATTGGAATTTTAATAAGCTAATGTTGTTAGGCATTAAATAATATTTCCAGGCAGGAAGCCGAGTCAGGCAATATATATAGCTAAACCCCTACATTTTGTTCCAGGACGTAAAAATGAATCACTGCAAGCACAGCAAAGCTACCGACCACGCAGTGTTGTCAAATTGTAGACTGTAGAGTGCTTTAGATGTGGTGACTGAATTATGATATTTTTCATCCTGACAGAGGGAGAAATTTGTCAAATTATTGGACCAGCTGCATAACTCACTGAGGATCGACCTCTCCAAATATCGGGTACGTAAGGACTCCTTGTTTGTTGGGAATGGCGTTTGTTTCTGTGAATTTTGTCAATTCAAAATAATCATACTTTTTTAAGTTTGATGTTTTAAATTAACTTAGAGACTACACTGACAGTATTTAAAATACATGACCATTTCTTCCCTATCTTTCACACAGAGATGCAATTCACCTTAGCTGTAAAAATCCAGGCAGCCATTTAGCATGGGTGTTTATAATTAACATCCTTTAAAAGTGACTGGACTTCTGACAGAAGTGCTGAAGTGTCTGCTACCTGATTGATTTGATAGGCTTCAAGGTTAATTCAACTCTGTTTACAGCACACTGTGTGCTTACTATATCTGGCTTGGAGCAGCAATCCATTTACCATTTGTTCTAAAAGCCAAATGTGTGCCCGTTCCCCTCCAAACGTGATTATTGACTGGATCTCCTTTTCTTTCTTGTGCTCAGTTCAGTGAGCATTTTAATGCATGCTTGCCTTATATAAATTCTACAATTTAGTCACACATGACGCATGTAAATGCCTTTAGTACTAAATATCCGGTTTAAGAAGAGGTAAATGTCATAAGAGATGTGATGGTCTTATACAAAGAATGACATTTGATAATGTCACATGACTCACATATGGGTTCATAATATTATCACCATAGGCTTAGTATATGGCTTGGAATACTTTGTGGTTTTAAGCTGCGATGATGAAGGAAGATTAGCGAATTGGGTGATTTGAAAAAACAGTAATTACAGAAAAATACCCAGACATACCTTGTGTTACACATTCTTATTCAAGAATAACCAAACAATTACTGAAACCATTGTTTATAGTTTTTAATTAATTAATTAATTACTAATGGATTGATCTATGACTATAAACTGATTTTGCAAGGCACATACATATCGATGATCAGCCTACAGTGTCAAGGGATCCATCAGCAGCTCAGGGAATGCTGATCCTCAAGGTCTAATAAATAGCCCCTGTTGTTAGTGTCCAGCACTCTTTATGCTATGTTGGTTTATGGATTGGGAGCATTGGCCACCTTGTAAACATCTGTAAACTAGGATATGTACTCCACATTTGTATTTGTAGCCAACAGCACCTACACACATTGATATGTTTTTGGCTATAACCAATATGAAAAACAGAAATCCTGTTCCTGTTCTACATTAATTAAAAGACTATTGTGTCTTTCTTCTGCTTTGTTTTATAGAGACATACTATATAGTGTGATGGCTATGCTGCAGTCATAGGCTCCATCATTAACTGCTAGCTACAAGACCATACATACTGCAGCAAAAGGAAGGTGGTGCACCGAGGGAGTGGAGAGAGGGAGGAACAGCTAAACTCTATAAGCTTCTGCTGCAATGAAGCAAAGAATAGCCAGAAGCTGTTTATCATTTTTAGACATAATTATTAGGGTCATTTATCCACATAAAAAAAGGCAAATTGCATAATAAAGTTATATAAACAAGTGAATGCGGTTCTATAAAATAGCTCTGCAACAAACGTTTGTGAAAGTCTCTATCAAGCAGTTCGCATATATAACAGTTTGTTATATCTTTGGTACAGTAATTTGTTTTAAGTTTTTGTATTTTGTCAACCATGCTGGGTAAATACTTCTTCTATATAAACTTTAGTGGTGGCGTTTTATCCCCCGCTGAGTTGGGGGATTGTCACTGAATGATGAGCAGCAGGCGAGGTCTGTTAGCAAGCTCCACTGCGCTGCTGTGTATGGAGAATCTTCTGGTTGACCTGGTAAAGCCGCCTTTGATGTAAACGGGTGACTGTCACAATTTTTTTTTCGTTATTCGTTTATTTGAACCGGGACAATGCACATTAATGAACATTTCAAACAAAATAATGCTTTCAAATGTAAATGAGCCGGATGTTAGCTTTGAGCTAATTTCCATCCGTAGTCCCGTCACATACAACATTTATGAACATAACATTTATATACATGGCAGGCAGAAATACATGATATGCAGAAATCATATCGATACATTTGAAGCATCAGCAGGCTACATGGTGTCTGTGTCTACGAACTCTGCCATTTTTTGTTGTTGTTGGTTCCGTGGAAGACAAACTGTACCTGCTTGATTTATTTTAAAATAAGATAATTATATTTTGTGTAAAAAATGTGTTCGCTGAAATACAATATACCTAAAAAGCTATATTAAAGTGGCAAATAGAAAACTGTCCAACTTCAAACGTACATTTTCCAAGTAATATAATTGTTAGCGCAGGTGTTGCAAAGACATTCAGATCATACTTTGAAACAACTTTGGGGCATTTTCAGACTATCAAGACAATTGAATACATTAACACATATCATATTATAAATAATTCCCATGCATGCTGCTTGAGTAATTGCAAACTACTCTTGCAAAAAGCCCTTCTGTGAACAACATGGGGTCTCTTTCTCTCTTTGGCTATGCACAGTGAGTTCCTCCTTCTAATCTCTGCTGTTTCATCATTATAAAGCAATGTGCCTGCCAGATGTACTTCATACTGTAATGAGAAGGTAAAGCCAAAAATGTGCCTATTTTCACTTCAATTGAAATAAATACAATATTAAAAGCAATAAGAATAGATAAAAGAGTCATATCAAATCACTTTGTCCCCCTCCCTAACCTGAAACAAATGACAAAAGGTGCCAATCAAACATATGAATCAAATATCCTCCTCTTGAAGAAAGGTATATTGAAGAGACTGGAATTTATCTCCCAGGCCAATAAAGGGTTCTCTGTATTGTTCTCAAGCAGATTGAAATCCTGACATACAGTACACAATCTCCCAGAGCAATCCCAGGAGAGCTAAGCCTATTAGTCATCACACACACACACACACACACACACACACACACACACACACACACACACACACACACACACACACACACACACACACATCACCAAGTATACATCACTTCAGGGGACATTACATTGACTTGCATGCATTTCCTGGAGACTTACCTTAACCTTAACCCTAACCAACACATGCCTAGCCCTAACCCTAAAGGGAAGCCAGTCCCACACGTGACTGTGTAAACAGATTTAGGTCCCCACAAGGATAGTAATTTCACACACACCCACACACCCTTCACTTTGCGGTCTTGAGGAATGTGTGTGTTGTTCAGAGCCGACCTCCGGCTCCACACGGCTGAATCAACAGTCTGACTGCTGTTTCCACAACTCTCTCATGGGTCGCTGCACTCAACACGTGATTTGATCTGAGAGTCTGTAATCACTCTTTACCTCCGTCGCTCTCACCTGCACGTGTTCAGGGAATGATCATTTGATGATAATGGCATCCGTCACAACATTAAGTGTTTGAGACTTGACAGATTTGATGGTCCTCAGAGGAGAATTCTTGATTTCTGGCTGCCTAAAAAAAATGAATTGACTTGGTTGTTCTCATCAGCGAGACTAATCTGATCTGACTTCTACATCAATGTGTGTTACATCTTTACCATGTCTATGCATTGAAAAGTCTTTGTGTAAAGTTTGTCAAATTTTGTTTAAGCAGTTTAAAAAGACCAAACATGCTCTTGAACTTTTTTCATCCACATTTCAGGATAATGAAGTTACTCTTCTGCGCCTGACAGCAATCACATCGCTTTAAAACAAACAATTGTCCCTGCAGGGTCTCTGGTGGTTTCATGATGTCTGCTGGAACATTATCAGTCATTGTGTTTTATTTGTTTGTTTCCAGATTGGCTTAGACTTCACTCCGTGGTGTGCTCCCTCTCATCAGGACAGAGAGGATCAGATGAGCGTCTTCATCAAACAGCTGAGCGTCGCCAAGGAGCTGCAGCTGCCTGTGTGAGCCGGATGAAACCACCATCATACAAATACATGAACATAGAACACAAATGTGATCAATAACTGTAAGGGTGAGAGACAGCATTAAAGTGATGGTCAAATCAGTCTGCTTGTTTCCTGTTTCCTTCACAGGAACGTCCACTCACGATCTGCTGCTAAAGTCACCATAGAGACGATGAGAGAACAAGGTGAGTGTTTGCTTTGTTTCTAATAATTAAAGTTAACATTTAATGACACTACTTTCTGATTTCCCGTCAGGTATCAGTCGAGCGCTGCTTCATAACTTTGCAGGGAAGCCCTCCGTGGCTCTGGAGGGAGTGAAGGCTGGTTTCTTCTTCTCCTTCCCCCCCGCGGTCTGCAGGAACCACCAGGTAGGGGGATCCACACTTTGTATTTGTAGGAAGATTTAAAAAAGAAACAACAACTTGCTACGTATAGATTTTGTATTTAAGGAATCACGAGGAGAGAAACAGAAACATATAGGAATTTAAATTGATATCTTGTGTCATCAGCACCGGTACATTAGTCAAATAAAAACAACTGAAAATATGTATCTTTGATATAAATATTTTTCTTCTATTTTTAATTCTAACTATCTTTTATCGGACATTTCACTTATTATATTTATATACATTTTTGTATTCTTTTTGTATTTTTTTTTTTGTGTTTCTTTACCTGTCCGGCAGTGGCTCAGTCAGTAGGGGCTTGGACTGTGAGCTGTAGGGTCGCTGGTTCAAGTCCCCGACCAGACCTAAATATGGAGTGTGGACTGCTACTTGGAGAGGTCCCAGTTCACCTCCTGCCCTGCCGTGGTGCCCTTGAGCAAGGCACCGGACACCCCCCTTCCCCTCTCACTCCCATTGCTCCCCGGGCGCTGTACACTAGCCCCTAGCACTAGACTCCTGGTACTAGGATGGGTTAAAGCAGAGAACACATGTCACTGTTTGCTTTGCATGTGAGACCATTACAGAGGGGTTCATCTCCCATTCTAATCTATTCTTTTTATATTTCTAACATTGCTTTCCTTTTTTTATCTTTTATTTTCATTAGTTGTAAATTAGAGCAGCTTTCCCCAGGGTAAAAACACTATTTTGATTCGGATTTAGATACTCTGATGATTACTTATATACATTATAACATTATATAACATTTATGATTATTTAGAGATTACACTCTATGTTAAAGCGTTAACAGGTAAATACTGTTATATCCCATTAAAAGTGCAACAGAAATACCTTTTTTAAGCATTTTTTGAAAAATCTTTGACGCGTTAAAACAAAAAGTACGGTCAAAACAAGAGACACCGCGTTCCTATTCCTGGATGTTATATTTCATTGTTTTTAGTTACATACTCAATACTGTGGACAATCCCCACAGGAGCACTTTGGGGTGAAGTGTCTCAGGGACACAACGACATGCTGACTGCAGTGGGGTTTGAACCTGTGACCCCCTGATCCCAACACCTACGCACTATCCACTGCGCCACACGCCTCCCTTATTATCACTGATTATCTTCACACTTCTCATTAGATGATAATCTCCATTTAGTCATCTTGGTACCTGTACTCTGTGTAATGAAACCTAATGTAATCTAATGAATTAAGAACAATAAGACTTAAGTCTCCACTGTGAAGCACTTTGAGTTGCCTTGTGTTGAAAGGTGTTAATAGCCTTGCCTCTGAAGACGAGCAACATGAGAGTGAATCTGCTTGACTTCTGTTACATCAGTCCGTTATAATAATAAAAAGTATAATAACTTTTCCCCTCACAGAGAGACAAACTGATCAAGCAGATCCCTCTGGAGCACATCTGTCTGGAAACGGACTCTCCCGCTCTCGGGCTCGACAAGCTGGTGAGTTTCAGAAGATCTCCTCAGACTGTCTCTCAGCTGCAGACGTTTCTATTTCCAAACCTCCTTCTGTCTCTTCCTGTCTCCCAGGAGAGGAACGAGCCCTGTAACATCGCTCTGTGCTGCCGACACATCGCTGACGTCAAAGGTCTGTCAACACAAACTGTTCAGATCGTCACCGCACAAAACGCACTCAGGCTTTTCCCAAAGGTTCAAACTCACATGCAGCATATAAGTCTCTGACGTGTGAGCTTTGGACTCAGGGGGGCGCCAGAGGCAACAAAAGGATCTGTCCTATGTTTGGAAATGAACCTTAGCATTAGCATTTTCTATAGGCACAGCTGTGTTACAAAGATACAAGGATCATTTATTGTAATTATACAACACAAGGTTGTGCAACGAAATGAAAAAATATCTTTCTTATCTTATCTCAATACTAAATTAATCATGCTAACCAACATTTTTTGCGTATAATTTAAAATGTTTCGAACAAAACCTACTTACTGTATGTATTCTGCTACATAAATACATAAACGACTATCTGTATAGACTTTAGCATGATAACATTTCACAATGTTGGTCATCAAAGCTTGTTAGTATACTATATTAGCATTAAGCTCAATAAACAGCTACTCTGACTGGGATTTAGTGATTTATATTTTGAGTTATTTCCAATTGTTGCACAAGTGGAACCTGCAATTGATTTGAAATAAAAAGTGAAAATATGTAGTTTGTAATCATTCATCCTGATTGAACGGCTGTCAAGGCATTTGACAATAGTGATGGAGATATTGAACCTTTGCTAACTCACTTATACCTCATTCACACCAACGGTGTTTCAGGGCCGGTTCGGAGCTGGAGCTTGAAAAGCACCGGGTTTTCCTGTTCACACCGCAGCGGAGCAGCCTCTTAGCTCCGGAATCCGGTTCGTTTCAAGCACCAAAAAATTGTCCGGCTACAGCAAAAGCACCGCATACATCACGCTTACGTCGAGGCGGGGGCAGGGGCGGGATCAACTCCTGAACAACAACAAAAAGCCTGCGTTTTATCCAGTTTGTACACAACGATGGAGAAACTTAACAAGCAGCAGTGGTCCACTGAAGAGACCAGCTACCTACTGGGAATCTGGTCTTCTGAAGAGGTGCAGAGGAAGCTGGAGCACAATCGGCCATTGTTGTTGTTGTCGGTGTCAGCTGTGAGGGGTTTCCGCGGGCTTTGGCTTTATGAAGCAGGCACGCAAACGGTTACGTCATGACGCAAACGATGACGCAATGACGCAGCACCAGTCGGACTCTGGGCGGAGTGATAAGAGCGGGAGCTGAATCGAAGAACCGGTTCTGAACTGTCAACTGTAGGGCGGGGGAGCCTCGCTGCGGGGAAGCAGTGTGTCTACCTGTCAGCGCAACTTACATGATGCAGAATTT